>NC_088300.1:20161293-20464830 GCF_032854445.1 Liolophura sinensis | reverse complement strand
TTTGTCGTGAATTCTGTCGTTCCAATGTCCCACATTCTGAAAACATTCCACCTTTTTATAGACTGGCCTTGAGCGCCTGGAGAGAATTTACCACAGGTGTACAGCAACCTGTAACATTGTGTTCAAGCAGGTATATTTATGAATATTTTGTAACAAAAATAGTACATTGTCCAAGAGCAAGGGTGTCTATGCCGCATTTGGACTGGGTTAGAATATGGAAAACTGTTTTTCATCAATTCTTAGATCACAACTTGGTCAACTTCAGTTACAAGTTGGTTCATGACATTTTGCCCGTTAAGGAAAAACTTCTTAGGAGAAATGTAGCCACCGATGACTTGTGTGTTTTTTGCTCCCTGTCTGAAACTCGGCAACATCTGTTTGTACAATGTAAAATCGTTCAGGATGTGTTTAATGACTTTAACCGGATATTTGTTTTGTTTGCGAACTACCTACCAAATATGGACTCGGAAACATTAATTTACAAGGTATTCAATTCCACCTTTAACCAGGAAGTTAGAGCTGTGATGGTGTATGTCATATGTGTTCTTCAGTTTAGTATTTGGTGTGCACGCAACGACATAATATTTCGGGAAAAAAAACAGGGATTCTGTTGCTATTGTTAAGGCCGCCAAAGGAATAATTAAAACCCGTATTCATGTTGACTTTTTTCGACTAGACAGGCCATCTTTCGAGAAAATCTGGTGTATAAAGAAAGTCTTCTGTACATTACGGAATGATAAATTAGTGTATTTATTGAAATGAGCAGCTAATGTGCAATTGTTCTATTCACAAAGCAGTCATCTTTTCTGTGATATTTTATTTTAATTAAGACTGCCTTGTGATTTCAAAAGTTTGTGATAGCCGGGTATTGTGAAATCTTGTGTATTTGATGACAATCTGGGAATAAATTCAACAATTTTCAAAAAAAAAAAAAAATTTGCCATAGACAACAGTCCGCGTGGGTTCGAACCCCACCCGTACTAATTTGTTCTGTTTTGATTAAAGATCCACTGTAGGAATTTTCTCTACTTTTAACCTGAGTGGGGAAAGCAACGCAGCTGTCTGTATTTGTTTAACATCATACAGTTTTCTGTGTGGTGTGCTTAAAATGAGGTGGACAGTGAGAACAAACATCGATAGCTTAAGAAAATCGCTGTTTAGGTCAAATCAGTTATTGGAAATAACATTTCCTGCTGATTTCATTTGACTTAGTGGAGAAGGAGTTTACAAAACAATGATGTTTTAATAGGCGAATGTACTATGTACAGGTTTTGACCGAAAATTACAACATGTATTGAACTAATTAGAAGGCGGTCATTATGTTTTGCATGGACAAGTTTGTCATTGTATGATATATTGCCACAAGTATTAGATTCATTTTGTATGAGCTAAATACTTATTTTTTTTAGAAACTGTTACAAGATTTAGCTTTGTAAAGTGGTTTGTTTTGTGAGACTGCGGATTCATTTCATACAATTACAGTCTTTTCTTTGAAAATGTTTTTTGGTCCAAAGAAAGGAATGTTTAGTTGTCATTTCTGAGAGAAAACAGATGGCTTTGTTTGCATATTACTGTCAAAGAAATACGAACGGATGATTTTCCCTTGACATGGATTTTCAGCGAATCCGTGGACTTGCGTCAAATATTTAGCACGAAGCGAAAGCATTCCGTCGATATCTTAGTTTGTAGAGCGGAGGACTGTAGCCGAATTGGAAGTTGATATCCTTAGGTCGCTGGTTCGATTCCGGCTCGACGGAACTTCGGTTTCTTTTTTTTTTTATCCTCGTTACGTGTTAAAACTCCAATCGTGTACAAATTAACTCACATGAGGTTGCAAGATGTGATAGCACAGTATGGTGGCTGAGTTGTTAAGGCGTTGGACTTAAGTTCCAATGGACAAGAGTCCGCGTGGGTTCGAACCCCAACCATACTAGTTTGTTTCATTTTGATTAAAGATTCACTGTGGGAATTTTCTCTACTTTCAACCTGAGTGAGAAAAGCGATGAAGCTCTCTGTACTTTGTTTAACGTCATACAGTTTTCTGCGTGGTGTGCTTAAAATGAGGTGGACAGTGAGAACAAACATCGATAGGTTAAGAAAATCGCTGTTGAGGTCAAATCAGTTATTGGAAATAAAATTTCCTGCTGATTTCATTTGTCTTAATGGAGAAGGATTTTGCAAACCATCGGTGAATTTATAGGCTAATTTCTGAGAAAAAACAGATGGCTTTGTTTGCATATTACTGTCAAAGAAATACGAACGGATGGTTTCTCCTTGACATGGATTTTTAGCGAATCCGTGGACTTGCGTCAAATATTTAGCACGTGTCGAAATCAATCCGTCGATAGCTCAGTTGTTAGAGCGGAGGACTGTAGTGGAAATAAAAGTTGATATCCTTAGGTCGCTGGTTCGATTCCGGCTCGACGGAAATTCGGTTTCTTTTTTTTTTTTTAACCTCGTTACGTGTTAAAACTCCAATCGTGTACAAATTAACTGACATGAGGTTGCAAGATGTTAATAGTATAGTACTGTGGCCGAGTGGTTAAGGCGTTGGACTTATGTTCCAGTGGACAACAATAGGCGTGGGTTCGAACCCCACTCGTACTAGTTTGTTTCATTTTGATTAAAGGTTCATTGCAGGAAGTTTCTCTACTTTTAACCTGAGTGGGGAAAGCTACGCAGCTACCTGTATTTGTTTAATTTCATACAGTTTTCTGTGTGGTGTGCTTAAAATGAGGTGGACAGTGAGGAGAAACATCGATAGGTTAAGAAAATCGCTGTTGAGGTCAAATCATTTATTGGAAATAACATTTTCTGCTGATTTCATTTGACTTAGTGGAGAAGGATTTTGCAAACCAATGGTGTATTTATAGGCTAATGTACTATGTACAGGTTTTGACCGAAAATTACAACATATGTTGAACTGATTAGAAGACAGTCATTATTTTGCGTTGTATGATATATTGTCACAAGTATTAGATTCATTTGCATGAAATAAATGTGCCGCAAAGAAAGTAAAATACTTATTTATTTTAGAAACTGTTACAAGATTTAGCTTTGTAAAGTGGTTTGTTTTGTGAGACTGTGCATTGATTTCAGACAATTACAGTCTGTTCTTTGAAAATGTCTTTTGGTCCAAAGAAAGGAATGTTTAGTTGTCATTTCTGAGAGAAAACAGATGGCTTTGTGTGCATATTACTGTCAAAGAAATACGAACGGATGGTTTCTCATTGACATGGACTTTTAGCGAATCCTTGTTCTTGCGTCAAATATTTAGCACGAAGCGAAAACAATCCATCGATAGCTCAGTTGGTAGATCGGAGGACTGTAGCGGAAATGAAAGTTGATATCCTTATTCGATTTATTCTCGACGGAACTTCGGTTTCTTTATTTTTTTTATCCTCGTTACGTGTTAAAACTCCAATCGTGTACAAATTAATTGACATGAGGTTGCAAGATGTTGATGGTATAGTACGGTGGCCGAGTGGTTAAGGCGTTGGACTTTAGTTCCAATGAACAAGAGTCCGCCTGGGTTCGAACCCCACTCGTACTAGTTTGTTTTATTTTGATTAAAGATTCACTGTAACTTCGGTGATCGGACGAGAACCGGGGTTTTTAACGTGATATGGCCATGGGAGAAAGCAGAAGGCAAGAGTGAGTATATTTTTTTCGAAATTGACAAAAAGTTTAAAACATGCCAACAGTAACTGTAAAAGATCTCTCAGTGATTTGCTTGCACTGGAAGGAAAATGACAACAGCCTACAGCACTCGGTGTTCCCAGGCAGTCACAAATTCAAGTATTTTCAAGCTCGACGTTGCTTAACTTGGGTGATCGCACGAGAACCGGTGTTTTCAACGTAAAATGGCCGTGGACAAAAGCTGAATAAAAAATTTAAGTATATATTATTGCAAAAGGACAAGAGGTTTTAAAACTGACAAAAGCAATGGTTAAAGTTCTCTCAGTGATTTGCTTGCACTGGAAGGAAAATGACAACAGCCTACAGCACTCGGTGTTCCCAGGCGGTCACCCATCCAAGTACTGACCAAGCTCGACGTTGCTTAATTTCGGTGATCGGACGAGAACTGGTGTTTTCAACGTGATATGGCCGTAGGCGAAAGCAGAAGGAAAGATTTAGTATATTTTTTTGGAAATTGACAAAAAATTTAAAACTTTCCAACAGTAATTGTAAAAGTTCTCTCAGTGATTTGCTTACACTGGAAGGAAAATGACAACAGCCCACAGCACTCAATGTTCCCAGGCAGTAACAAATTCAAGTACTCTTCAAGCTCGACGTTGCTTAACTTGGGTGATCGGAGGAGATCCAGTGTTTTCAACGTAAAATGACCGTGGACAAAAGCTGAATAAAAAGTTTAAGTGTATATTATTGCAAAAGGACAAGGGGTTTTAAAACTGCCAAAAGCAATGGTGAAAGTTCTCTCAGTGATTTGCTTGCACTGGATGCAAAATGACAACAGCCTACAGCACTCGGTGTTCCCAGGCGGTCACCCATCCAAGTACTGACCAAGCTCAACGTTGCTTAACTTCGGTGATCGGACGAGAACCGGTTTTTTCAACGTGATATGTTCGAAGACGACAGCAGATGTAAAGATTGAGTATATTTCATTGGTTAATGACAAGAAGTTTAAGACATGCCAACAGCAGTTGTAAAAGTTCTCTCAGTGATTTGCTTACACTGGAAGCAAAAAAACAAGAGCCTACAGCACTCGGTGTTCCCAGGCAGACACAAATTCAAGTACTGACCACGCTCGACGTTGCTTGACTTCGGTGATCCGACGAGAACCGGTATTTTCAACGTGATATGGCCGTAGACAAAAGCTGATTAAATGTTCAAGAGTATATTATTGAAAATTGACAAGAGGTTTAAAAACTGTCAACAGCAATGGTGAAAGTTCTCTCAGTGATTTGCTTGCACTGGAAGCAAAATGACAACAGTCTACAGCACTCGGTGTTCCCAGGCGGTCACCCATCCAAGTACTGACCGACCAAGCTCGACGTTGCTTAACTTCGGCGATCGGAAGAGAACCGGTGTTTTCAACGTAATATGGCCGTAGGTAAAAGCAGAAGGAAAGATTGAGTATATTTTATTGGAAAATGACAAGAAATTTAAGACATGCCAACAGTAATTGTTAAAATTCTCTCAGTGATTTGCTTGCACTGGAAGCAAAATGACAACAGTCTACAGCACTCGGTGTTCCCAGGCAGTCACAAATTCAAGTATTTTCAAGCTCGACGTTGCTTAACTTCGGTGATCGGACGAGAACCGGTGTTTTAACGTAATATGCCCATAGACGAAAGCTGAATAAAAGTTTGAGTGTATATTATTGCAAAATGACAAGAGGTTTAAAAACTGCCAAAAGCAATGGTGAAAGTTCTCTTAGTGATTTGTTTGCACTGGAAGCAAAATGACAACAGCCTACAGCACTCGGTGTTCCCAGGAAGTTCACGAGGTATGCTCTTCAGCGCCAGGGCAGCTCAAAAAGGCGAAACTGGAAAGGACCAGTGTTCCTGACGAAGAGGTGAGCCCTGCTGATATGGACGACAGCATTTGCACGGTTACGTCAGATGACGTCGTTCATGAAGGCATACAGGATTCACCAGTGGAGACGACCCCTACTCCATCCCAAGACAACAACACCGTGTTACTGGAATATTGGAAACGAAAATCGATCACCTCCCGCGCTAGAAGGCGGTTAGAGAAAAAGAAAATGGATTATTTGGACTGATTGGACAGAAACTTGTGCATAATTAATTATGAAAAATGGGTATGTACGGACTTCTATAATGTCAGTTCACGGCTCAATTCGATTTGGATCTTTGAATGTAAATGGTCTGCGTGGTGTTAACAAGCAAGAGCAAGTGAAAAAAATTTGTATCTGAGAATAATATTTTTTGCAAGAAAACCATTTTGCCAATTATAATGACACAAAAGATGTTTGATTTCCCCGATGATGCACGGTGGACGTATGGGACAAACAGGAGCCGTGGGGTGGGGATCATTATAAGGTACACCGTAGACTGTTACATACGGAAGGTAACTAGGTGTCCGTACGGTCGTTGTATAACCATGAAAGTGGAAATCAGTAACACTGCCCTCAATCTTGTGTGTGTGTACGCTCCTAACCGTTGTAAAGAAAGAAAGGGCTTTATCACCAATTTAGACCCCTTGCTGTGTGGTAGTGAAGTACTTTTATTAGGGGAGGGGGACTTCAATTTTGTTGAGAATAATGTATTGGATAAATGTGGCAGTAACGCAAATGCTAGAACCGATGGTCTTGGTGAAATTAATGTTTTAAAGACAGATTTTGGTGTTTGTGATGTACTTAGGAAAATTAATCCTGATAAGAAATGTTATTCTTGGTCGAGAGGCCAGGCAGATAGCCGAATTGATCGATTTTATTTACCTACAGCTGTTCAAAATTATGTAACGTCATCTGATCTTTTGCATGTGTCTTTCTCTGACCACTCGTGTGTATATTTTGATGTGTGCTTTAAAGATGTAATTACCTGGGGTCCTTTTTACTGGAAATGTAATGTGTCTGCTGTAGGAGACCCGGACTTGACTGTTAAAATCCGGAATGTGTTCAATAGTCTTTTTGCTATATGAATATTGTAAACGAGACGGATTTTATTGATAACTGGGATCAGTTTAAGTGGAAATGTAAGGAGGTTATCCGTACACACTTGTAGTACTGTTTCTGCTAGGAGAAAGGGTAAATTAGCGGATTTGGAGAAGGAACTGAATGTTTTAAAAGAAGACCCTGTTAATAACGCTGAGGAAATTGAAAATGTAAAGAAAACAATAAATGTTCTGCACAAGACAGCACGTGATGAGGCTGTAATTAGACCCAAGGCTGTGTATTTTGACCAGGGTGAAAAGCCGACGAGATACTTTGTGAAGCAAGAGGTCGACAGAGCCAAAAAGTATCAAATGTTATAAGGAAGGCTCAAAAGTCCATACAGGTCAAAGTAATATTGCTGATTGTATTCGCTCTTATTACAAAGATTTGTATTCAAAAGGAAGTACTGACACAGTGTTGAAAGATGTCTTTTTGTCCGAATTACCGGAGTTGTCAAAGAATTCCAGAGATTCGCGTGAAGAAGAATTATATTTTGCTGTGAAGCATCTGTCTAAATATGCTAGTGATGGCCTTCCAGCGGAATTTTATGTTCAGTTTTGGTCCGTCTTTGGAAAAATTTATACGTCTGTTGTCAATTGTTGTTTTCGTTCTGGATCACTTACGTCATCTCAAAGATCTGGTTTAATTACTCTTCTTTGTAAGGATCCCGACAATTCAGACAATATTAAAAACTGGAGACCAATTAGCTTGTTGAATGTTGACTACAAAATTGTCTCCAAAGCCTTGTGTAATGGACTGAAATCTATCATTGATACCACTGTTGCACAGAACCAAACCTGTGGGATCCCGGGAAGGAGTATATTTGACAATTTACACTTGCTAAGGAAAACGTATGCTTTTGTCGAACGAAAAGACCTTAAGGCTTGTTTTATCAATTTGAACCAGGAAAAAGCCTTCGATCGAGTAGATTGGTCGTTTTTATTTAAATGTTTGGAAAAGTACAATTTTGGTCCCGACTTTTGTAGACGGGTGAAAATGTTATACACAGATATTTCCAGCAGAGTGATTGTAAACGGGCATTTGTCGGACTCCTTCAACTTATATCGAGGTGTCCGTCAAGGCTGTGCTCTTTCTCCGTTATTGTATGTATTGTCTCTCGAGCCATTTATTGCAGCTATTCGAAAGGATTTGTCAATTAAGTGAGTAAGTATGCCTGGGACTGACAAACAGGCGAAGGTGTCCGCCCTTGCGGACGATTCAACTGTCATTGTTTCTGAAGAGAGTTCTGTTGATCACGTTGTAGAAGTAGCACAGAGGTACGGTAAAGCATCAGAAGCAATGTTGAACTTGTCGAAAAGTGCCGCACTTCCCATAGGCAAATGGAACAGTCATGATGTTGCTGACATTGGCCTGAAGACAGTCAAAAATGCTAAGATATGTGGTGTGTACTTTGGTCCTGATGCAGAAGATTTGACCTCTCATCGTATTCTCACCAAGGTTAAAAGAAATATATCTTCCTGGGCAGGAAGGTTTCTAACTCTCAGGGGGAAATCTGTGTTGATCAATTCAGTTGCCTTAGCCGTCTTGTGGTTTACTGCCCAATGCGTTTACTTGCCCACTAAATGCGTTACATTATGTAATCAGACTGTTCACAGATTTGTATGGGATAACAAACCAGAGTGTCTAAAAAGAACCGTTGTACGCAATTCATTTGCGGCTGGCGGTCTTAATATTCAAAATATTTGTTGCAAGCTTGAAATGTTTGGTATAAAGCACATTTTGAAATTGTTACACGGGTCCACCGCTGATTGGACACACTTTGCCATTTACTGGATCGGATGATCACTACGTAATGTTAGACCTGATTTTGGCAGATGTAGTATTCCTCATTCACAGAATGTGCCTAGGTTTTACAAGTACGCCCTCGATGCTTGAAGGGAATTTTATACAGGGCAGAGATTATTTGTTCTAGCAAGGCTATTTATATCCAGATTCTTAAAAAAGTCATAGAAGCCCCACGTGTTGTTGTGAAGCGGCCGCAGTTGGAATGGCCAGTTATATGGAAATGTATTTAACAAATTCTTAGATCACAACTTGATTAATTTTTGTTTTAAACTAGTTCATGACATCCTACCTGTTAAAGAGAGGCTTTTGCGGCGAAATACAGCCACTGACGACACATGTGTTCTGTCAAGGCTCAGAAGCACAGGCACATTTATTTGTGGAATGTAACATGATTAGACAAGTAATTAATGAATTTCTTGGAGTGATTATCAGATATGCCAATTTTGTACCGTCCTTTAACTAAAAGCACCTTATCCATAAATTGTTTGGAAATGTAAACAAATCAGACGAATCAGTTTGTTTGTATATTCTTTGAGTGTTCTTTAATTTTCATTGTGGTGGGCCAGAAATGACATAATCTTTAATGGTAAGCAAAGAGACGCCAGTCATATTGTCTCCGCTGCAAAGGGTATTGTGAGAACTCGGGTTCATGTTGATTTTGTTCGTCTCGGCCCAAGGTGTTTCAAAGATATATGGTGTAAAAATAACGTGATCTGTAAAGTTGTAAACGATAAACTTATTTACTTCCTGAGGTAACGTCCTCAAATACTGATACTTCCATCAGAAATACGCAATCTAGGTCTCTGTGATATATTTTTTTTCTTTTAAATTAGATTGCTGTACAGATAGTGTCTCGTACACTGTATTGTCATTCAAGTAAATATGTCTTATGGTGAATAAGTTTTCTTATCCAAATAAAAAAAAACATACAACCTTTTGAAATGCAAACAAAAAGAAAAAAAAGCAATGGTGAAAGTTCTCTCAGTAATTTGCTTGCACTGGAAGCAAAATGACAACAGCCTATAGCACTCGGTGTTCCCAGGCAGTCACCCATTCAAGTACTGACTGAGCTAGACTTTGCTTAACTTCGGTGATCGGACGACAACCGGTGTTTTCAGCGTGATATGGTCATAGGAAAAAGCAGAAGGCCACATGATATGTTGTCTTTCCCTCACAGAAGTTCATGGCTACCACATGACATGCTGTCTTTGCCTCACAGAAGTCCATGTCTACCACATGACATGTTGTCTTTCCCTCACAGAAGTCCATGGCTACCACACAACATGTTGTCTTTTCCTCACAAAAGTCCACGGTTACCACATGACATGTTGTCCTTCCCTCACAGAAGTCCATGGCTATCACATGACATGTTGTCTTTCCCTCACAGAGGTCCACAGTTACCACATGACATGTTGTCTTTGCCTCACAGAAGTCCATGGCTACCACACAACATGTTGTCTTTTCCTCACAAAAGTCCACGGTTACCACATGACATGCTGTCTTTGCCTCACAGAAGTCCATGGCTATCACATGACATGTTGTCTTTCCCTCACAGAGGTCCACAGTTACCACATGACATGTTGTCTTTCCCTCACAGAAGTCCATGGCTACCACATGACATGTTGTCTTTCACTCACAGAAGTACAAGGTTACAACATGAAATGTTGTCTTTTGAAGTCCATGGCTACCACACAACATGTTGTCTTTACCTCACAGAAGTCCACGGCTACCACCTGACATGTTGTCTTTCCCTCACAGAAAGTACAAGGCTACCACATGGAATGTTGTCTTTCCCTCACAGAAGTCCAAGGCTACCAAATGATATGTTGTCTTTCCCTCACAGAAGTCCACGGCTACCAAATGACATGTTGTCTTTCCCTCACAGATGTTCATGGCTACCACATGATATGTTGTCTTTCCCTCATAGAAGTCCATGGCTATCACATGACATGTTGTCTTTCCCTCACAGAGGTCCATGGCTACCACATGGCATGTTATCTTCTCCTCAAAGAGGTTCATGGTTACCATAATATGTTCTCTCTCTCTCACAGAAGTCCACGTTTACCACATGACATGTTGTCTTTCCCTCACAGAAGTCCATGGCTACCACATGACATGTTGTCTTTCCCTCACAGAAGTTCATGGCTACCACATGACATGTTGTCTTTCCCTCACAGAAGTCCACGGTTAACACATGACATGTTGTCTTTCCCTCACAGGAGTTCACAGTTACCACATGACATGTTGTCTTTGCCTCACAGAAGTCCACGGTTACCACATGACATGTTGTCTTTCCCTCACAGAAGTCCATGGCTACCACATGACATGTTGTCTTTCACTCACAGAAGTCCACGATTACCACAAGACATGTTGCCTTTCCTTTACCAAAGTTCGTGTCTTTTGCATGACTTGCTACATCAGACATGCTGTCTTTCACATAAGTTCACATTTAACACCAATCATGCTGTCCTTCCATCACAAAAGTTTATGGCTACAGCCAGATATACTGTCTTTCCCTCACAGGAGTTGATGGCTACCAACAAAAATGCCATCTTTTCCTTGTAGACATGATACTGCAAAGCAGCTGATACTTCTCATGTGCGGTTCCATGCTTTAAGTTACCATAAAGCACTGTTTTTCCCATGCAGAAGGAATATCCAGTCAGATGCGTCCTTTGAATAAGAATAAGAATAAATACAGGAAGTCTCTCACATCGTCAAGTAACATCCAATTCACGCAATAGTGATTCAGCTTGTTTTATGACTGGTTCCGAGGCTGCAACAGTCGCTGAAACCATCTCTGAAAATGTATTACCTGCCAAGAAAAAAGGTCAATTTAAATGTGCACTTTAAACTTTTTTCTCTTTATGAAGACTTTGATAAAGTAACCAGAGTAAGAACTGATTATATAATAAAAGTGACAACTGTGAAGACTTTCTGCTGTTTTAACTTTCATCCAGAGTTACTAGTATTAGATAAAAATTTCATGCTCACTCATCAAGCACTTTTCATTTTTGCAAGAGATACTTGCAGACATAAGTCCAAAGTTAATCTACTGGGAGACAAATTCAAGTACACAAGGGTAACCCCTTTCCTGGGAGAACCTAACAGATAATGTGACCAGCAAGAGTTTCTGCAGCTTGTATCAAGAAAAAAATGTGAGCTTTTCAATCCCAAAATGCTATCAGGAACCTTCAGGATGCAATATACCTTTGATAAAAACTGATCACAGACAAATAGTCCATCACCATAATTGAAGTACTTGTATGTAAACGTACCCAGTAAAATTTAAGAATTTCAAGAAAATTATTACCACTGAATACATGAGATCGAACATACCTGAACCCAGTAAAAAGACTGCCAGTCCACCTTTGAAAGTTAACAATGCATCTGGGACACCTTTCTTTAACTCTAAATCTACAGAGTCTGGTAAGAAATGATAGTTAGGCCACCAAGAAGATCTGTTATCCCAACATTGTTGGATCACCGACACACCATCATTGTCAGCCCTGGATAATTAAAATGGGAAAACCATGAACCTTACGCACAGTACCGATTAAATTGTCTGATTTTATACCACTTGAAAATACAACATACAATGACTGAAATACCTGTATGTCCCGTGTACGACACTTAAAATGTACCACCACAAGTATCTATAGATCTAATCTATAGATTAGAATCAAGAATGTGGGGCAAGTTGGATATACTGCCCAGCCACCATATAAGTCTGATCCAAGCTGTGTAAAAACACATTATTCTCTACCTGTTTGCTGCAGTACTTGTTAAGTTTGCTTTACAATTCCAAGTATACACAAAAGGTGGCATGTACCAAGCTGGAGCAGCTTGTTTTAGAGGGCAATGTTCCAATTTAGACGATTTAGAATGAATGACTGAAGTAACCTGAATTTGATAGCTGAATAAAATTTAAATTATTTTACAACAGGCTAATGTCACCTTTTCAGCCATGAATTTGGGTATTCAAAAGTAATTGGGTAAACCTGTTTTTTTTACTTCAGTTTCTCTGAATTGATCTTTTGAGTCTGCTTTGATAAAAAGGCAGTATCAGGAGTAGTACACTACCCCATACTTTTAGTAAAGCTTTAAACTGGTAGACAGGTACGTTAACATGTACCTATCCTGTCTTCGGGGATGCATTTCAATGTGGAAACATTACTTCACAAAATCCATGTTAACCTGAGCACAGAAGGATCTAACTCATCCATTGTACAGCTACACGTACATGTTACTAAACATACTCAGTAGGGTAGGCAGATGAACACGCTACTAAAAGCTGATACAAATGCTAAACTAAGATTCGAAGATGACTTCATACAATTCACATCTTTTTTATTAACTACTTTTATGTGCACTTAAAATGGGTTAACTACATGTACATGCACCATATTTGTTGAATGCTACAGCAAGAGATACATGTAGAATATAAAAGTGAAATATATATATACATGCACCATATTTGTTGAATGCTACAGCAAGAGATACATGTAGAATATAAAAGTGCCATATATGTACATGTACCATATCTTTGAGTGCTATAGCAAGAGATACATGTAGAATATAAAAGTGAAATATATATACATGTACCATATTAGCTGAGTGCTATAGCAAGAGATACATGTAGAATATAAAAGTGCCATATATGTACATGTACCATATTTTTGAGTGCTATAGCAAGAGATACATGTAAAATATAAAAGTGCCATATATGTACATGTACCATATTTGTTGAGTGCTATAGCAAAAGATACATGTAGAATATTAAAAGTGACAAATGTGTACATGTATATATAGAGGTACATGTATTTTCTGCTCTTTTGATATTACCATTAAGAATGGCACGGTTTAATTATCCATATTAACTACCTAATACCTAGAGTATATATCAGTTATCAAAGAAAGTAGAGTCTGCCATGGCTTCTCTTTATCCTTCCAGGTAGGGTAATCCAGCATGTTGAACAGTGCGGGGAGCAGCTCAGCAGGGGAAGCACCTGTACATTATGAAGTAAACAAACATACCTGTACACACACGTATTTGTATAATGTATAGTCATTTATCAGAATACATTTAAATGACTTGGCTTTCGTAATGTTCTTGAGACAGCTGTGACTCAGATTGTTGGAAATCTGAGGTTGAGTGAAACTATGATAAATGACCTAAAATTTCACACATGACTATTAAAAGTCCTACAATCCACCTGATTCTAAGAGTCCTTTTGGTTTGAGAACAGTGTTTTTAGGTTTTTCTGGGGCATAGTGGATAGCCTATTGGTAAAATGCAAGTTTCAGCGCCAGAAATAGTATTTCATGACATTTATTTGCCTCTATAAATGGACTTTATTGGGCCAAATTATAAATTTTTCACTGTAATAGTGACTTGGAAAGATGGACATATGTGTACCTCCCACAACACACTATATGCATCAGCAGGAGTCCGATTCCACCACACCTGTCCACTTTGCTAACTGACAAATACTAACCTCATCTGTTTTCATTCACAGAGAGATAAAGTTTGAATTATTTTTATCTTACGTTTAAAGACCACGGGCTGATTCCACAAAGACATTTCTCACTTAAGTCAAAATATACAGTGTTGTCACAGTGTTCAGTTGTTGTCTTTGCAGAGGTGGTCAAAATTATAATTTACAGGGCTCAAAAATAGGTTCTAAAATCATATTTTAAAGTTTGACTTGTGTTAAAACTGGCTTTGTAGAATAGATCCCAGAAGAATAAGAATTTAAGAATATTTCATTTTATTTAATACAAGATAAAAGTGTGGATTATAATGGTGAGGATTGTCCAGTAGGAAAAATGCTTCAGCAAGCCTCTTTTATCTCACCACAGGTACATATACCAGTGCCTGACAAATACATACAAACATTTGAACACACAATCTCAATGGTTAATAGTTTAATAGTAGTTTAAAGTGTCTTTCTTTGAGCACCCTGATCAGTAAGTACATTGTGCACCTGGCCAATTTTAAATTTAGGCATTATACATCAATAATTTATTTGTTGAACATTAGAGGCCAAGGTAATAATATACTGAAGACTTCTACACATACCTGCAATGCATGTAAGACCTAAAGAGTATTCGTTTCTCTAGAAAAGGCCTGAGCTTATGACATTACCTTTTGACTGTTGCAGCTGGCATAGCTCCAGAGCTAAACAATCCGATGGTACAGCCTGGATGTATAACTGAAAATGTAAAGGTGTGCATTACCAATAAATCATTCATCACGACCATCATATTTACACAAGGGTTGCCAAGGACAAAGCCAGTTCAAAACTAAAAGTTATCTTTTTTCCTTCATGAAGTGTATTTAACAAGGGACATGACAGATAGCATCTTCCCTGAGCTCAAATTACAGCAACCAATACAACTGTGAAAAGTGAAATATAAATAACATTCGTTAAAAGTTTTCAAATGGTTAAAGATTTACAGTAGATCTCCACATCTCACCTTTAAAGCAGACATCATTTCCTCAGAGTCTGGACGCCATCTCTTGTAGAACCAGTATAAGTATCTTTGTGTGTTAGGATTGTCTGGATGTTTTGTGGCATAGCTCTTTAATGCAACCTCAGCCTCCTCAAACTCCTCATAGTACTGCAGAAGCTGCAAATGAGTGTCTGATTGGTGAAATGGAGTTTCATGTCTATAAGGATTGCTGTTTATGTTAAAGTGACACATTCTACTTGATTTTGATGGAATCATCCACTTTTACATGTACATGTAGTTTTTTGTGATTAATTTCTTGTCAGAAAATGTGAAGTACTGGCTTCAAAAGTACCAGTTTACGCTTCCTTTACATGTACTGCTAAAGGAGCATTTTCACATACCAAAGTTTGGGTGAAACACAGTCTAACCGAAATTATCCTAGACACTGCTGGAAAGCTTTAATACTGCATTTGTATTTGGTACCAGTGTATTTGACATACTCAATCTTTCTGTCTGAAACTGATCTATTCTCATCACTACACAGATATTATAAAACAGAGCAGCAAACATTCTCACTGCCAAACTAGGTTTTGAGCACAAATCCAGCTCTTGCTGTATCCACTGCAGCTAAAAGTCCAAAGGTTTGTCAGGTACCTTGTGAAGGTACTTTCATTTCCCCAACATCTTGCATGTGAATCACCAATCAATAAATCACTTCAGTCAGAAAATTAAACTTTTAAAGGCTAAACTTTGTAAAATTAAAACTGTACCTCCACATATTTCATGATAAACATGTCCATCACAACAGCAGAATCCTTCAGAGATCCAAATGCAGCCAGTGCCTTCTCAGCATGTCTACGCATCAAATCTTCTTCTGTCATTCTGGATTGGGCGCTTGAGTGGGAGACGAAATAATCGTCTGTGAAACATGAAAAACAATTGCATCCAGACATAAGTCTTAGTGATACTAGAGTACCTATTTGATTACTAAAGGTTAAACACCGCACTCAAGAATATTTTACTTCCAAAAATTGTGTATAGTAAGCAGACAGCTTTATGGGTGGAGAAAATTAAAAGAACCTGGAGAAAACTACTGCCTTTCCCAAGCCATCTGACAAACTGATAAAAACCTGTAGTGGTAAAATCTGCAGGAGAACAAGGGATACGCGTAGCTGGATTCAAGCACATAAACTCATTGGTCAAGTACGTCGACAGCCGATATACTGTGGTAGGACCAACAATTTAGCGGAATGATTCATTAAAGGACCTCAGATCAAGAACATTAAATACACAATTGGTAAATAATCCTTGGTTGTTCAGAGAAGTGTAATCACATGGCAAGCCACAACAGTCATGCGATATGTTCCAAATACAGTGTAGGCTGCAAATTCTTTTAATTGAAAGTCCTTAAAACTGACATCTGTCTTGTAATGTACACATAGACTAATGTAGGATTTTTGTAAAATGTACAAGTTATAAAATATGTAGGCCTTCCAACCTTCCTCATACTGTTCCTGTAGCTGATCCAGCTGGTGTTTCCGCCTCAGCCACTCAACATACCAGCAGAGGCCCTGGTACGCTTTCAGTTCAAGTTCAGCCTCAGTCTTCCTCAATAAAGTCCTCTGGCGTTTAGCAGAAACATTGGCCATCTAAAAGTAAACCAGACCACCTTGAGAAAAATAAACTAACTATCTGCAGTTTGGCACACCCAGGAATGGTGATCTAATTGGGCTTTTATTTCACTTTTTTTTATTTCATTGGTGTTTTATGCCGTACTGAAGAATGCTACTTTAACAACTGTTATCAACGAACTGTTACAGACCATGATTCTCCTTATCACACATGGACAAAAGATCTGTAACTACATATAAATATGCAGGTATTCATAAAATTCTACAAGAATTTGTCAATCCACCAGTTTATAATACATGCATGTGCAATTACCACTACACAAAATATGAGAACAATTTATGTTACAGTTAACACAAATGTGAAGTGCCTCTGGAGATAAAATAAAGCATGACATGATCATCCATTTCCAAAAGCAGGAGTTGGTCAAATATTCTACCCCGCTGTTGGTCATGGGCCATGTGCAAATATACATATTAAATAGATATGACATTTCAAACAACACCATGCAACAAATCAAGAACATCTAACTCCCCAAATAATATCAAACCATGCTGTTTATTTCTACAAATGAAAGAATTTGAGTTTGCTTGTTAGATTTGCTTTTATGGTTCATACAAAGGCAAACTATAGAAATTTCGTACAGTGATAAAAGTGTTAATTATTTCGCACAGTTTATAGATATCACTTTTGTTTTCACATTTTTACACCCAGGTGCTATGACGTGGAAAAGAAAAAACACTTGTTTTATGACATTCCAATCCAAGCTCAGAGGTATGACGTCATAATACATGTGCTGTAAACTTTTACATTCCTACGTCACACAACAACAAGACACGACAATGACCTAAGCTTTTCGCTGATCAGTCTACATCCATGACATTTGCTGAGGGAGTAAAAAAAGAAAACAGTATTTTCTTTGGGGGTGGGGAGGAGGGTAGACTTTAACACCTTTATCTTTGACTTGGTGATGATGACCGGCCCCTATAGCGCTGTTGTTAGAGCGTTCACTTCGAGAACAGTAGATCCAGGGTAAATCCTGGGTCAGGTCACACCTAAGACTTTAGAAGAGGAAGTTGTAGCTTCCTTGCTTGATGTTCAGCATGAAGGGGATAGTGCAGTGAATGGTTGACCCATATCAGTATAATGGATCGGGCGGGGCGGCTTACTTGCCTTTGGTAATTGAAGCAGCACTAGATAAAAGAGCGATGCAAATCCGTCCTACAACAAGGAGGCACATTACACGTACATGCTAAGGATTCCTTTGCATAATATGACTGAAATATTGTTAAGCACAATGTTAAACCCGAAGTACTCGCTCATTCACTCTTGGTGTTGGTTGTGTAACCCAATACCACTGAAGCTTGTTTTGTGCCTCGTTAAATCGCATTCTCGGGATTTGACTCGGTACAGAACACGGTTCAGCAGTGCCAGGTTACACAACAATCGCCACTACGGCGGTGTTAAACCCTTAAAAAAGACTCACTATACATGTACAAAAAGATTAATATGATATCTTAAAATTGGCTCTCTTAACCAAGATGACCAGATTAGAAGGCTATCATGAATGACAGGCAGACTTACTTCAAACACCTGTGCTGTATCCTCCAACCTTCCCTGGCACAACACATACTTCACATACTCCAAGGTGACTTCTTTAGCTTCTATATCTTTTAGATTTCTCAGCTGACTGTACATAACAGAATAAACAGTATATTTTTAACGTTACAACACAGTACAGTACGTTTAATTACATACGTCAATTAATTAATATGAAACACGCAAACACATGCACCCAAAAATATATTTCCACGATATTGGCTAGACAGGCTTATTGGTCAAGAACATCCTATGCAAATCACGTAATATAACCATCAAAAGTAGATAAACTTATTGAAAAATCCAAGACATGAAAATAAAGAACACCTGACCTCATTAGATGGCCTTGTATGAAACAGCAGAGAAATCGACCAGACAAATCACATAACCCAAGGGCAGATAACTCCAAAAAGTGAAAAATTAATCACACAGAGCATCATTTCAAGTGACATTGCATAGGACGTATATTTCAGGGATTCAGATTTCAAATCACCCATGATATAGGCCCATTCAGGTTAAATAGTCCAAAAATATATTTAAAAAAAAAGCAAAGAAAATAAAACATCACACATAAATCCATCAAGTTTCACAATCCTATGTCACACAGACAGATAGTTGCTGACAAAACTGCATATTCTCAGAATTAAACACGTTTAGGTTAGGTCACATTCTTGCACTGATGTACATGAATGTATCTATCCATCAAAAATTTGAACTATTGCTTTAAAATTCTGGGCAATACATGCCACACCTGAATAACCCCAATACAAACATACACCAAAAATGTATAGCTTGCGGTAATGCTAGTGGACCATGAACACATGTGTCTATCCAGCAAACATCAAAACTGTATCCCTACATCATAACTAGAATCTGGATGTCCAAGTCCAGGTACCACAGCCCCCTTCCATCCCCCAACACTTCCAAGAACAAAAAATGATAATCAGACTGTCATTATTAAGCATGGGAATGTTTAGATGATACGTCTATATATATGCAAATTTCAGGAAAATTGGTGCAAAGCTTTAGCAAGACAAAAAACTGTGTAGATGACATTTGTTACTTCAATAACTACAGCACGTGAACAGGTGTAAATATGAAAATAATTACCCAACTGTAATTAAACTTAGGCATGCACAAGTTTAGATGATAGCGAAGATGTTTCATCAAAATCGGCTGTGTAGTTTGGAAGGAGACGGATGGACAAAATCATGTCCACAGAAAAAATCATGTTTCATCAAAATCGGCTGTGTAGTTTGGAAGGAGACGGATGGACAAAATCATGTCCACAGACAAAATCATGTCCACAAACAAAATCATGTCCACAGACAGACGTACAGATGGAGTGTTCAGGGAGTATAAAAACAATATGGTACATGTAAACAAGGATATGATGAGCAGACAGCCAAGGATCCACCTTCATGTATTCTGTGACACTATAACACTATAGAACAAAGAGTTTAACAGAAAGGTTAGTGTACTTACTTGACAAGCTGTAACATAAGACCACTGCTTCCGTCTTTATCAGACATCAGGACTTCAAATCCAACCTAGAAGTAAAATTAGGAGAACTCTAACATGTGCTAGTAAAAAAACATGAGACACTTCAAAAACTTCAAGAATTGACAGGTATGCATTTAGGGCTTAATACTGCTGTTGTCTGCGAATATGGTGACCTCACAACTGTCACATTATTTCATTCAGCCACAATCTGACAATGATTTTATAATAGGTAAACAGTCCACTAACAGGCAATCATATGAGGCAATCTTTCTGGTACAAAATTCACACTGTGATCCAAAATAGGTTTATAACACCCTAGAGTCAACAAAAACAAAATTATCAAGCGTTTCCATCAGATGTAAAGTAACAATGTTGGAATATGATGTTCTATCTTGCAGATATGATGTTATCTACAGCAGTTTGTGTCCAAAGCATTTCTGGGTACATGTATTCAAAGCAAGTCTTCTTGCCTGATATCACGTAGGAAATACATGTAACAGAAGTTAAACAAGTGTTCATGAGAGACCCACTGTAGCTCACTTCAATGGTTTGAGAAAATGATGGCATCTTCAGATATGCCCCTTACATTAAACATGCCAAGCAATAAAGTGCAAGCACAAGCATGAGCACAAATTTACATTGCATACACCCATCCACTTGAATCGCCACCATCACTTTCCCACATTATCACAATACCTCACCTTTATTCGTAACTAGAAAATATGGCTTGCAAGATAAGAACGGGAAAAAGTGGAAAGTTAAAACCTGGAAAAATGAAAACCTAAAAACTAGAGAAGATGGGAAATCTAAAAACTGAAAAAATGATAAGCTAAAAACTGAAGAAAATGGGAAAGATAAAAACTGGAAAAATGATAAGCTAAATACTGGAGAAGATGGGAAAGCTAAAAACTGGAAAAGATGGCAAGCTGAAAACTGGAAAAGATGGCAAGCTGAAAACTGTAAATGATGGCCCTCTAAAAACAGGAAAAGATGGCAAGCTAAACACAGGAAATGATCGCAAGCAAAAAAACTGGAAAAGACTGCAAACTAAAAACTGGAAAAGATGGACAACTACAATCTAGAAAAATGATAAACTAAAATCTTGAAAGGATGGGCAAGCTACATGTTAAGACTGGAAGAGATGGTGTCATAAAAAATGGAAAAGGTGGCAAGGGAAAACCTGGAAAAGGTAGCAAGGTAAAACCTGGAAAAGATCACAAGCTAAAAACAGGAAAAGATCGCAAACATTATGTTTCAGTTATAAGATTCACCTTCCACAATGTGACGGAAGTATTCCTAGTCTCCAGTCCCAGAACCCTGAGCACCTCAACAACCCCAGTCCATCTGTGTGATGCCAGACACTCCTTCAATAAAGCCATCAGCTGAGGAACAAGCATCACCTTTGACCGAGGGGTCAGTTCTTCAGATTGCGCTACAACAACAAAACACTGCATAATTATGCATGTACTGTAAGAAAAGTATCCAGCAGAAGTTTGAAATATGAAAGTTAAAACATCTGTATGATTGTGTCCAAAATACATTTTCATGTACCGGTACTTGTATTATCCCTATCTTGTACAAACACATACAGGCCTTCATGAGCAGGTGTGTGAATATCAACCCTCTGCAGAGGGTTAGGAGTGTTTTGCACTCCTGCATTCAAACTCACCACATCGATTATGTCAGCCGCACACCTTGATTTTGCTTCAGGAGTGTGAAGGTGTGGCAGTATGATCACACACCTCAAACTCCAAGACCTGCACAACTCAATTTATACAATATGTTAACTTCTCCAAACACAGGAAGTTAAAGTGCTTTTGGCTTCATGTACATGTGTTGTACAACCTACAACCAGATATAGTTCACAAATCACGTTAGTTACGTTTAATTCAATGGTTGGCATTTACATGCGAAAATGAGTAAACATGGAATATACTGAAGGGATCTACAGCATGTATGTGATTACCTTTCAGCTTTTGGCTGGCAGAGAGAAATGCTGCTGATAGGGGATCACTAGCTTGGGGAACAAGCTTGTTCAAGATTTTGGTCCTGTTGACCGAGTAGAGGACTGGTTCTGTAAACAGGCTCAATATGTCCAACTGTAAAATATCAGGATACACAAACTAATAACAATTACATGTACATGTTAATGATGCATGCATTGTACATGAATACCATTGATTTACTTCACAACACAAGCTGCACGTAATTTGTCTAGAAAAGATTGATGTTGGTTGATGGACAGGACTGCAATTTACACACAAAATAAAGAGGTACATGTAACCCAGAAATATCTGTTGTGAGTGCAACTGTCTGATACTGTATGGACGACTACGAGTATAACTACTGATAAATGGACTGAATGTCATTCATGGGCAATATTACTTATTTTACTGACGTTTTTGCCTTACTTAAGCTCCATGTGACCCATTAGTCTCCCTTCTATTAGCGTGTGATGGCCGCACACTGGAATACTACTTCGTAATTTCACAGATGCCTTTTTTTTTCGTTAATTTACATGTATTTGTTTTTCACGGGTGTAACCAGTCTTGGACTGAACCTTTTAATGCATGTATGTGAAACACACATCATTTACATGCTATGCAATGTTTCACTGCTGTATACTATATCCCGATTTTAATTTCGTCTTTATTGATCAAGATACGAGGTCTTCTATTAGTGTTTGTAACCGACAGTGTTTTTTCTGCCGAAGCCAAAGAAATGATACAAAATACACCATTTACTCCGTCAGCCCAGTATAATGAAGAGAAAAGTTGAAATGGGCACCCGAGGCGACTTAGGCCTGTATGATAACGACCGGAATTTATGAACACGATTTTCTTTTTTCTTTGTTTTTCTAGCATCTGTACCAATGCTTCAGCATTGCGCGAGACATCCGCATCTGCTGCCTCTTCCTCCGCATTATGAACTGACATATCAGTATCCATACTCGTCATCTCCGAAAATTTCAGCTTTCTAAAGTTTGTAGATGGCGCTTTAACATAGAGTGACTTTTAGCCTCCCAACACTAAAGAGCTACCAATAGAGGACTTCGTGCAGAGGTTGAAGTTTTAGCGTTGGTGATATGTGAGTAGTCTGCGTGGAGAGTTCACATGTTGATCCAGTGCCCTGTGTGTGACACCTCAGCACTACGGACAGTTTGCCGAAAACTCACATCAAGGAGACTGAACATTGCCTGGGATAGATTTTGAAGTGGATCGTGAGGTAAAAAGTGTCTCGGACGCGTACAGCAGACTATATTTACTTGTTTCTGTCAGTATTTCCTCAAACGCATTAGCGGAACAGTGGTTAAAAAAGTACAATATGTGCGATACCGGTCGGTAACCAAAATGCGCGGCATAGTACCACACACACGCTTTAATCCGAGTACAGTGACTGTTAGGTTAGGTTAGGTTTATAAATATTTCCAATTTGTGTGCGGGGATGGGAAGGGAATGTGTTATGAAGTCTATCTGACCAGTTAGAGGTATGTGGAGTGGTAGTTCGCGCTGCAATCTGCTCTTCATGATTTCTGTGAAGGGTGATGTCTCACACTAGGGGTTGAGTAACCATGATTATGGCGTACAATATCCAAATATACCTCTCTAAAACCTACTGGTCAGTGTACTCGAACTACACACTATATAGGCCTGAAAGACGCCTTTTCTTATACTGGCCTGGCAGCGTTGGAGTCTCTATGCTTACAGTGTTAATTTCATACTCAGCAAAGGTCCAGATCATTGCTAATAATAAATAATGTAGAAATTGCTAAATAATACGATGAAGAGTATATACCATCTTTTAAAAGGCTGCAGGACTAGTCAAAACAGCATGGTTGTGTGTACTCACAGTGAGCAAACTCAGATTTCAAAGTAAGTTTGCAACAAGAAACACTGAGAACTAATAAACCTGCCCAGTTAACTTAATTGGAATTTGCCTCAAAAGAGTATGCTACTATAAGATCAGCCATATGTTTATTTTAGCTTTCACTTGAGCGGTATAGATGCAAGGAGGTTATATGTGACTATTTGTGGTGTTTTACTAAAAATTCTATTTGCATACAAAAACCTTGAGTTTAATATCTTTGCAAACTGTTTTCTTTGTTTTCAGATTAGGGTCATTTCAACAGGGTGATGGAGTACTTGTGTTTTGTGTGTATATGTAGTATAGGCCTTGTGCCGCTAGTTTACAGTCAACCACCTGGAATTCCCCCACAAGGAGGCAGCCCACCTGCCCCAGGTCACCATAACAATGCACACCAGGCCCAGGGAAGTCCAGGCTGGAGAGAGGCTGCACAAAATGCAGAGTGAGCTCATTTTCAAACGTTTATTGAAGAGACAGAACTACTGCTGTGTGGATAAATCGGCCCACCCCTCGCACCCACTTATAATACTGATACATATGGCTTAAACTTAAAAGGCAATGACAGAATTTTATAGTGGATTTTTTTGGTGAAAATAATTCATTATGTGTGTTTAATACATTTTTGTAATTGTCCAGTATAACATTATACAGAAAATGTAGCTTTTGTTTTCTTTACACTGTTCACGGTCAGTGAATGAACCCCGGACCATTTTGACATTGAGAAATTACAAAATGAACATTACAAATGAGTTATCTCCCTTACTCTTTCCTGACAGCTGATGAGAGTGCACAAACTGTGCAGCATTTTATGTGTACTTTATGGTTATCCACCAAGCCTGTGAATATGAATAACTTCATCTTGTGGGTCTAAACATAGGCTGCTAAATTTTTTTCTTATTCATCTACATTTTCTTACAGACACATTATGGAACATTTAGATGGTATCATGAACAAGTCCACAGCGGATATGTCTGAACAAGAGCTGCAGTTTTACTACTTCAAACTTCATGATTACAATAACGATAATAAATTAGATGGTTTGGAGCTAACTAAGGCCATTACGCATTTTCATGCAGGTGAGTTGGTGCAACCAGTTGTATATTTGTCCTTTTGAATGAATGATTATGATCGTGGTGCCATCCATTTTGATCATTGATCAAGTTACAGAGGTGGAGTATGTGTCAGTGTGTAAGGCCATCCTTAAAGAAACTTTTGTGAGATAGTATGGTAGATAATTCCTTTTGTCCCTTTTTCTGTTTTTTTTTTTCAGGGTAATGAAAAATGTAGAGATTGTGAACAAATATGGTATTGAGGGTCGATCAGGTTGGAAAGAATTCAGAGAAAAAAAAGTGTATTCGCTGAAAGCATGTAAGGAGCATAGTGGTGGGGGTAGAGGAAGGTTGGTGGGTCTTTCCCAAATTAATAAATTCTGGCTACATATCAACAAAGAATATCAAACATGAAATATTTTGTTCATTATCGTGATTGAAGCTCTATAGACCATAATGAATAGGTACCATTATAATGCTGCTTGATTTGCTTGATGCAATAGTTTACACACCATACAAGAGAATTACAATGTATTTTTTAATCATGTTTGTGTCGAAATGTTTTAAAAAATGCTGAAGACATTGTGTCCATGAACATTGTGTTTAATTCGTTTTCAGGTCTTTTGAAAATGCCGTTTAGACCACTTTTATACATAAATTGATAATTAGCATTGTTTGTTTCAGGGTTTTTGTATTTAAGCTTTTCAGTGTAATGACTAGTTTAGATTATTGGTTTAAAAGCCATTTAAAAGAAACAATCTTTTCAGGTCTTCTGCAGCCCTTTGTCATATTGGTACCCCAACATTCATGCATATACATGCATGCACATGTGCCTCTAATGAGGATGACTATACACAAAGTATATTGTGTGGTAGCATGTCCATGTAGGGATAAGAATTTGCAGTAATTCATAAATATTCATCCCAGGAGCTATCTTCATGTTAACTGTATAAAAACAGTAATTATTGTACATGTATGATACGATTTGTTCAAAAATATATAAACTATGAGTTTGTCAGTGCACATGCATGTAAATTGATCATGTTAATTTTTGCAGTGATATAACTGAGAAGTTTTCAGCATATTTAACATTCTCGCTGCATGAAACATGCTAGCATGATAAGGGAGTTAACTCATGGTGGACTAAACTTGTCTTCACCTGTCATGCACGACCCTATATTAAGCAGTAATGTGAACTACATTCAGCTTATAATGTAACTATAAACTGTATTACTACAACACTACTCCATATGAACTGAATTTTTTTTACTGTTTTTCTAAAGCTTTTTTCTAGGTAAATACATAGTTCAGAATACTTTTGAAAATACCCCAGAACATAGGTTTCAGTATGGCTTTATGGTACACTCACAATTTAAACATGACATATCAACATTATGATAATACATAAAGTTGGAAAAAAATGATTGTGTAAAGAACAAATAATTACTGGGTACATGTGGCCTTACATGATAGTGTCTTACTGACCTTATGTCCTGTGAGGTTCCCGTTGATAGTGTTCAGGCCCTCAGGATCAGAAACAATTTTAGACTTAAGTCAAAATTTCAAATCACATTAAAATTGTTATTTCTTATGTAACAAGATCAAAATATTGCTTGACAACATAAATTTTGGGTAAGTTATTGTACAACAAATTGCAGCTAAAATAATGGAAAGGAACATACCAAATTTGATGATTGAAATTTAAACTAAATCTAAGATCGCTTTGCCAGGTGTTTAATTAGACAGTGGCAGATCAATGACTCTCACCAATACGGTCGATTTGAGTTCAAGTCTAGCTAATGCTGGCTTCCTCTGAAGTCATAAGTGGAAAGACCTTCCAACAACATGCAGATGGTCGTGGTTTTTCTTCCACCATAATGCTGGCTGTCGTTGCATAAGTGAAATATTGAGTACCATATACAACACCAATCAAATGAATGAATAAATAGACTCTGAATGTACAAGTACATGTATAACATTTCTGTGGAGCCTGATACAGATAATATCACATTTATAAGGTATTAAATAAATACAGGCTGATGTGGACGAGTTTTAGTTTTGCTTGGCGTTGAAGGGCGAAAAAAGATCCAATCAGCATGTATTTATTCAGTTCAACTTATTATGCAACAAACTTCGATCATTTAAGTAGCTAGCAAAATTTTTCAGTGAAACTGAAAAGTTAAAATTGAAAATCTCATTGCTAAAGCCGAACATTGTTTAAAAATGGCGACACGCCGACGTGGAAGGTGTATAATAATTTTAATGCAATATGTCCATGTAGTGTGGTACAAGGTAACATTAGACTTGTCAGATACCACTTGTCAGGCACATGTACATACAGCACATCAGCACAACGTTAACAGATAGGCTGACGTGGAAGGTGTATAATAATTCTAAGGCAATATGTCCATGTAGTGTGGTATAAGGTAACATTAGACTTGTCAGATACCACATGTCAGGCACATGTACATACAGCACATCAGCACAACGTTAACAGATAGGCCGACATGGAAGGTGTATAATAATTCTAAGGCAATATGTCCATGTAGTGTGGTATAAGGTAACATTAGACTTGTCAGATACCACATGTCAGGCACATGTACATACAGCACATCAGCACAACGTTAACAGATAGGCCAACATGGGAGGTGTATAATAATTCTAAGGCAATATGTCCATGTAGTGTGGTATAAGGTAACATTAGACTTGTCAGATACCACATGTCAGGCACATGTACATACAGCACATCAGCACAACGTTAACAGATAGGCCGACATGGAAGGTGTATAATAATTCTAAGGCAATATGTCCATGTAGTGTGGTATAAGGTAACATTAGACTTGTCAGATACCACATGTCAGGCACATGTACATACAGCACATCAGCACAACGATAGGCAGACTTGGAAGGTGTATAATAATTCTAAGGCAATATGTCCATGTAGTGTGGTATAAGGTAACATTAGACTTGTCAGATGCCACATCAGGCACATGTACATACAGCACATTAGCACAACGTTAACAGATAGGCCAACGTGGAAGGTGTATAATAATTCTAAGGCAATATGTCCATGTAGTGTGGTATAAGGTAACATTAGACTTGTCAGATACCACATGTCAGGCACATGTACACTCTACGTAAAAGGCTTTGTGATATTTAATTTAAAATTTTATGGTAAGCAATTGTTTGTTGATTTCTCTACAGTTTTTCCGTCAGTCCTGGGTCAGCGCACACCTAAGACTTTAAAAAGAGGAAGTTGTAGATTCCTAGCTTGCCACTTCAGTCCTAAGAGACACCAGGTTGAAATATTAAACTGATATGAAGTATACCCTATGGAATGTAGCTAGCCCCACCGTTCAAAAAAATTTACGCTGAATAACGCTATTTAACCCCTATAAATGAAGAGTCCTGAAAAATAAAATCTGCGGCAATTTCCACAACATTTTCCTAATCTGACGTAGTAGTATTCCTTATGTGACGATGAATCAGGCTGATATGACTTCGCGTAAGTCAGTTACGCTGGAATGACGTCATTTGTTGCTCTAAGTCAGTGATGGGTGATGTCAACTGTTCTTGCATGACATCACACCAGGCAAAATTGGAAACGGCAGAAAACTTTTGTTTGTGTATTATCCACCCAAACTAACAACAACAACTTTAATACAATGCATTTTTTCTACAATTTAAGAAAGCAGTTTCGACTATCTCGATCCTTATCATTTAACCTTGCACTTTAAGGACTACTTCATCGTCATATGACTGAAAAATTGTTAAGTACGTTGTTGAACCCCACGCACTGATTCACTCCATTGTGGTAGCAATACTTCCAGAATGCTGTTTTTTTTTAGGGGTGGGGAGTGTGCCATCCTGGGTTGTAAATTGTCCTATTATATATTCTTATATTTTAGCAGAACTGTGGATAAACAATATACACGTAACATTTTGTGTTATACTTGATCACCAGTACAGGTGTTATATAGTAGTATTCATAATAGTTTTGCACAGTCTGGAGATCAACCTTGAGAGTAATGAATGGCAATGAAGGAGACCTTCAGGGCATTTTTTTAAGAAGTGGATGCTGAGAAATTTTGTGCAGATTTTTGTAACACTGAAATCCCATGTTGCACATTGTCATTTCTTTCAGTTGATTCAGTAATTCTGCTTTATGATTTGCTTTCTTGTGCACGCATTAACCTGATTGATACATTAAAATACATTGAGCCTTCACTAAAGATATGTTCGTATGACCTCATCACACCAGCCCTCTAAAACTAAGGCCTTCTCTAAGTTTTTATTGGGATTTTGACAGAATTTTTGTTAGTTTTCTTTCTGTCTTTCTTTGCTTAAAAGCCCAATTCTTTCTGACAGGGTACGTTTTTTTTTTTTTTTTAGGAATCAAGTTTAAGATAATTTATAGTCCATCTCTCTCTCTGTTGGGTGATGGACTGTTGATTAATCTAACCCTTAGTCCATGTAACAAGCACATTTTGGTATTTTTGTCTGATGAGAGTACGCTAATAATGCTGTTAAAATCTCTTTTTGTGAATTACATGTGTATTTGTTCGGTGCTCTCTGTAATCTTGTGTTTGATACCCTGTGTGACATGCATGAATGGAACTCTACCGTGCTGATACACTGGGTTATTCATACTGTCAACAGTGAATCTGTTTGGCTTTGAATTGGCTGAATAACTATTTGTGTTAATTGTTCCATGATTGAAAAGACCCCACGTGGGTGCTCTCTCCCTGTATAGCCCAGGATGGGGACTTCCTCCCCTGGCTTCTGTCAGCAGTTCATTACGGCTTGATGGCTGTTCAGCCAAATAGCCCAGCCTCTTGTAGTGTGAAGCGTTGGTAATTTGTGAGATAATCCCCGAGTGAGTTGGGCCTTGATCTCCCGCGAACTCCCCCTCGTGGGACGTGAGGGCCCCGCCCAGGCTGTTACACCACCACAGCCTCATGAATGTTAATTATTTAGCGAGGACAAATCTCAAGGAGAAATAATTAAAGCTAGATTAACTGTGTAGGGAATTGTAAGCGTGAAGTCGTGGCCCATGACGACTCATACTGTCGTGCACTGGAATTCTCTCTCTCTCTCTCTTTCTCAATGGCTGTAGTAATTGTAGCTCAACCAATTCCAGCCAATTGAATTGTCTACCATTGTCAGCTTGTTGAGAGAGTTGTTGCACTTTCCTGGAGGAAGATTTGGAAAGGACAGCCTTGATCAAAGATGGTTGGGAGATGTTCTCGTGTTTTCTGAAAACTTGTCTGACAGTCCTATGACGTTAACACGTCAAAGCAGTGACATGAAAGCTGAGGTGGATGAGAACTCGAGCTCGGGCCCAACCTGGCTAGTAATTGAATTAGAACAGATAACGGGCCACCAAGTTGCCCTCGCTCTTCTCGCCAGCATGCTTCACCGAACGCCAGGCCCTTAAAAGGCTGACAGATGTTCCCTGGCGCACTACAAGATGGGTTTTTCTATTTGTAACTATGGTAACGCTGACATTGAGGTTGACTCAGGTGTGGTCATCCATTCTCTGTCGGATTTCTCTCTTGCTGTCCTCCACATCTCCCTCTCTCTCATTCCTCTTTTTGTGCATTTCTGTGTCATCAGACCAGAAACAGTGACAAATAGTTCCACTTTTTCATATTTTCCATGTTCCTTTATGTTTATATGTTGAGTTTTTTAATTCACAGCTTTGCTCAGTATACTACACCAAGTTTAAGGCAAAGCCCTTTCTGGTCCACTGCTATAATGTGTCCATCCTAAAGACCACAACTCATTGTTGCATGTTGTAATTATCATCCAGCTGCTTTGTGTATGCACAGCTTTATATCAGAAGGTTATGGGGAGTATTTTTTCTCATGTATTGCATACTGCTTTTTGTCTGAATTGTTGTGCATGTGTCTCCCGTTGTATCAGTAATTATGGGTACATGTAACTAGTACGCTACAAAGATTTGAAAATGGCACCCCTTGTCAAAGATGGCTCAGAGATTTTCTCGCATTGTCTGAGAATTGTCTAATTTGTTGTTTCTGTCTCTTCTATTACACCAGTACATGTAACTAGTGCCTAAGGATTGTTTGTGGTTATGTTATCTTGAGAGCTACTCACATTTAATTTCATTGGCCATATTTATATTTAGGTACTGTACATATAAATGAGTTAAAATGTAGAAATTCCACAAAAATCCGTTATTCTCTGAAGTAACTTTTTGAGACCATATTTCATTCATCATATTTTGAGTGCCTAAAAATCCACTAAAACTTTTTCAAATGATCCTGACATAGTTCATTAGAGACGATTTTGCAGAAGATATGTATTTGCAAAATGGATACACATTAACACTGCACTTTGAATGACACTACCACAACCTTCATGTTCACATTAATATAGTTTATGTAATGGAAGCAGAATAAATGTGTTACAGTGCCTACGCTGAAAGGTGGAGAAAACATAAAAATGACATAAAGTTCAGATGAAAGATTGTGAAAAATTATTCCTAAATGTGGTCTTCAATATTTTTTCCGATTTTTCCTAAGGAGAAAACGACACTTGAAAATAATTTGTGTATGGTTGAAATTTGGGACCACCTTTTTGTATTTATAGTCTTTGTTTAATAATGCCATAAATGAGGATGTAACACAGGTTTAATAAATGTTTTTGCACTAGAATTTATTAATTTCAGCTAACAAATGTATTAAACCTCAATTTGGATCATATTTATATTTTTCATATTACCATAAATATTATCACTATTCAGGTTAAATGCATATGTTTCGATATAAACAACAAATTTACATTCAAATAAATTTATTAGTCAAGCATCACGTCCTTATTTAGAAAATTATTATGCAACAACGATAAATACCAAAATTTGGTCTCAAATACCCACCATACAAAAATCTTTTCAAATACCCTTTTCTCCTGAAAAACAAAATCCAAAGAAATAATAAAGATCATATTTGCAAATAAGTTTTGATGCTCTTTCATCTGATTTTGGCATCATTTTTATGTTTTCTTCTTCTTTCAGGGGCCATATAGCTGAAAAATTGTAATGAAAATATGACGTAAAAACCCAGGCATATATACATACATGTACATAGTTCAGTGTCTAGGATACATAAGGTGTGGGTTCAAAACTGGCTTGTGTGACCTAACTTCCTAGGTCAGTGATTTGTCCCTGACACTCCAAGGTCAGTGATTTGTCCCTGACACTCCAGTTTCTTCCACCTGTAAAACTGACTGTCATATATGTGAACACTTCTGATGTATGGCCTTAAAACAACCAGTAAATAAATGAATGAATAAATAAAGCTAAATGAGTGCATGTGTAATATTCAAAATATATTCCTCCATCGTTTCTGATGTTTTATCTCTTTGTAATTTCAGATGATGAGGACCCAAATGTTGTTCATCAGGTAAAACCATTCACAGATGCTGACATCACCGGAATTGTTGATGTTATTCTCAAAGATGATGATCTGAATGACGATGGATTAATAGAATACGTGGAATTTGTGACTGCACAAGAACGACAGAAGGCTAATCGTGGTCAAGGTGGTCAGACATAGGAAGAGGAAAAGTAACATAGATAAGCATGTTATCTGATCTGTTATCTTTTGTTTGTTTGTTTTGTTTTTTTTTTTGTTTTTTTTTTATTTTAGCAGACTATCTCAGCAAATGAAATGGATTACACATTGTAGTTGTGAGCTTAAGTTAAAAAAAGAAAGTTCACTGAAGTATAAGGTTTGGCTTAATTTTTTTTCACTTGACTTTAACTAGGCTTTAAGTTGAGAAGACTTCAAATTGCTGCACCCATATGAGCAGGCATCTGAACAGTGTGATCATTCCAAACATAGCAAGTAGATCAGGTTTGGCAGCAGACCATGAAGATTTCATGTTTGGTCAACATTTTGGTCAGCATTACTCATTGGTTCATCTAAAATATATTAACATTCGTAAAAAAATATTCACCTTCCCAATTTTTCCTGTATTTTAGTACATGATTACAGCACTGTTTAATAGGTTTATATAACCATGGACATTGGACTTTAATAGGTTACATCCACTAGGCCTTCCATTGACAGTAGCTCAATACTTTATCATGCCTGTTTCGTAAGTTTAACGGTTACAATTTTAATAGGTTAAGAAAGATCAGAGAAAGCTTTACATGTGAACCAGGTGCTGTCTCATTTAAGCTCTTTCGCTTCTCTTGTTTTTGAAGGCGTTAAACGTTGTTCGATATTTAGTCTGATTGTAGTATAGTAATATTGCTTTGTTGGTTTCCATTTTTGAGGTTTTGGTAATAGATGTCTTAAGAGTAGGTGTACTTTTTTGTAATATTTGGTTTTATTGGTGTAATTATTATTTTATTATTTACAGTGGTTGTTTGAGATGGGAAGGTTGAGATAACAGCAAATGTATCCTGAACTTGGTGAGGGTATTTTGGCTCCACAATCAAAGCATTGTGTTTATGGCAGTATATTTGTAAGTCCATCAATGTTACTGTAAAATTATGTGCCTTGGGAGTTGAAGCATCAACGTTAGTTACATGTGATCTATATATCCATGTGTGCAGCAATTCGTAGCTAAAACTGAAAGCAGAAAGGTTTTTTTGTTTTTTTTGTTTCATGTTTTCACATGTATGTCAAGATTACATTTGTGTATGTATTTAAGACTACTTGGATGTATGTTATACACAATCAAAACTCACCTAACAAAATCAAAGAGAATTTTTCAAATTTAAAGAAGGGTGTTCCATTGCACTGTACACTTTTTTTATTGCTCACTTGTGCTACATTTATGTGCAGAGCACTTTGTGTTGTAGATCATTTTTTATCCAGTGTCACAGCAATTGAATGTATACATACATTGTCTATGTGCAAATAAGTTGTTAGCTTTTGCAGAGGTTTAGGATGACTTCAGTTCTGTGGGATTTGTCTACTGAAGTAAAACTAGTCTATGGCTGAACTAGGCCCTATATCAAAGTGTGCTAAATCAAACAATCAAAATGTACATGGTGTGTGTACAGCAAATCGATTATACATTCAATTTTCAGCATCCCATTTCATGTGTCGGCATCTGTTCTGTCTGGTTGCGGTGTAGATTAGTATCAGAAAGAAAGCTGGAGTAATCCAGGTTTCACACTAGACTGATTGTGCACATGACCAGTGGAACCATGCAAAACAGAAGAGGTTGACAACAACATGTTTTAGATATCAAAATATTAGAAGAAATCAAAATACCCTTATGCATGTATAGGCTGTGAAACAAGTAATGATTCCACATGACAATATCTGTCCTGCTAAAGGCACGGGGTAGCGGTTGTAATGTGCAATTGAAGCTTCACAGGAAAAGACTTGTAGAGTGCTAAGAAATTCCATCAATTTTTATCCTTTGTTGAGAAGGTTTGTCATTCCTGTATGTATTTGTATAATTTGAAATATGTAATTTAGCCTCTGAGGCTCAGTTGGTTAGCGCACTAAGCGAAGCGTAATGACCTAGAAGCCTCTCACCAATGCGGTCGCTGTGAGTTCAAGTCCAGCTAATGCTGGCTTCCTCTCCCGCCATAAGTGGGAAGGTCTGCGGATGGTTGTAGGTTTACCCCGGGCTCTGCTCGGTTTCCTCCCACCATAATGCTGTCGTATAAGTAAAATATTCTTGAGTATCGCGTAAAACACAAATCAAATAAATAAATAAATAAATGTAATTCAGAGTGTTTTGGTGTAGTTATAATGCTTTCTATTTGGCACCAGGGGAGATTAAAGGTATGCTCTCCAAATTTTCTTTGAATGTACATGAAGTCAGTTTTTTTTCCCTTCACCGTAAATAATTGGACATTCCAACCATGTACAACACATGGTGTCATATTTACTGGGTGTGTATATTATTGTTCATGTTTCATATTCAGCAGCAGCATTCTAGCACCCCCATCCACCCCCATCCCCCACCCCCTCCCCTCCCTGCCATTCATTATGTCAATACTGAACTAAACAATTATTGAGAACAAAATGGTTTCTTTCAACATTTTTGTCGTCCTCTGCTGTAGACTAATCTAATACTAATATCAAGTTTTAATGGTGGAGTTGAAGAATTGAAACTGTACATAACAAGTGAGGGGAACATTGCATTTTCTTGTTTTTGTGACCCAATATCATTATGTATATTTTGCCAATGACTAGTCTAGTGTTCAGCAGATGCAATTTTTGAAGCAGTAGATGAATGTTGCATTTACGGCGCATTTTGACTTCAAGAGGAGTAAATAATACGAAAAGAAAATTAATGCATTACTTGAAGACGCTCCAAAGTATTTGGTTACTTAATCCGTTGTAGAACAAGTTCAAAGAGACGGCCTTTACCAGAAAAAAATGTCATGCATTTTGTCAATTTTTCTTTCAAGAGAAAGTCTGGGTGTCTTGAGCATTCACGTGCTCAACCAATCGTGACAGTTTCAAAGGTTGTGTAAGTTACATTTTGTTGCAATGTGGTTGTCTGGTCTGATATTGCCTTTATTCGTCTTGGCCTTTTTGTAGCAAATTTAGATGATATAAATAGTGTCAGTCTATAGCAGAAGGCTAATAACCATTCTAAAAAAAATCCCATACTTCTCTGAAGTGAAATATAGTACAGAAACTTTCCCAAGACAGAAAGTGTTTTATGGGCGCTGTTTTGTCTGATTTTGAACACATATTTCATGGTAAAATGCTTGCAAATTGCCGGGCGCCAAAGTTTTTTGTGCGTTTCTATTCTCCCGGGAAACGTATATTTTTTCACTGCCCTTTTGTTTTAGTCATCATCATATAATGTCTACACATAATTTCCGGTTTTAATCGCATGTTCGCTTCAACATGGCGACTGAATACATTTACTCAAAATTGGTAAAAACATGAGTGGCAACGCTGGGTGTAAAAAATATTTGTAGTCGTGAAAGTAAAGTAAATAGTTATATGTTCGTGGTTCATGATTTGACGGATGTGGAACTGTGTGCTTCCATTCCCGCCAGGCCCTTGTGTTCGTAAACCAGGGAGAGTGACCTAAAGCCAAGTAATTACACCGGCGTGGACCTGGTCTGAGATGGTCGACACTAGTCACCTAAATAAGATCACCCTAAAACCTTGTAACAACATCCGTTTGTGAAGCGCCTGCGGGCTGGTGCCAACCAAATTATGTTCCTTCTGCGCTTCCATCAAAGCTCCGACCGATGGCTCCATATCGGAAAAGCCATAGGTGTTCCCGGCTATTGTTGAGGGAGTGGTCTACGTTTGAACAGTACGAAAAGGCCGCCGGGGATTCTAACACACAGCCAACATCCCCGCTTGTCTGACCAACCAGTAATTGCTTTCTGTACACTCTGCAAGTTTTAAGTGATAATCCGCGATCCTCTTGCATCCAAAACGACACGCATTGACCCGTGCGCAGTTCTTTTACTAATACGTTTGTACAGATAGATGTTGTTATCGCAGAAAACAAATCTTCATTCCAAAAGTAATCTGGGGAATGGGTAACAGACCTATTCCGGATTGTTAGTCAATTGTTTGTAGCGCATTTTAGTTACATTTTGTGTTTATATTGGGTGTACCATTTGCTATTTGGATGCGATTTGGTTTATTGCTTGTTATTCTTTTACCTTCATGTGAACGTTTGATTATCTGAAAACTGATGACATCGATCAAGTACAACACAATTGCATTCAGGTGTGTTCCACTCACCTAAACGCCACTGTTGGTAATATTGCGGCTAGACCGTGGCATTTATAAATGCAAGATAAATAAAACTAGTCCTTATAAACTGAACAATGCGTGATATTTTGCAGAAGTCAGAATGTATATACACTGTTGTTCACAATGGTGTAATTAACATCCTTAATTTATGCAATTTATAGTCTCATTGAATGGAAGGTGGAGGTATATTTTTAAATATATTTGTATATAATGTATATCGCTATATTAATACAATCTATTCTTTGAGAACTAAAAGGTATATTTTGGTGAATGGTAATGAAAGTTTGGTAAGAACTTAATTCACCAGGTACATCAATTAAATTTTACATGTTGTCAGAATAATACATTTACATGTATACTGTTATTCTATTTGTAGAAGGGTTTGGCTGTCTCGGTGCGGGGTTGTATATTGCTCTCCCTTCATATATATGTATTCATAAACTATGAAATACCATTAAATATACCTGTTCTGCATGTTGAATGCAAAGATCGGGTGATGTTTACTTATTTAGTTTTGTAATGAATCACATTCGATGCAGCCATTCTTCTGACTGTGTCAATTAAATCGCTGTTCTATTCTTCATTTGACCGATATGCATCTTTATAAGTGTGAAAGAGAACCTTTTTGGTCAAGTGGTACAAAATTGTCGTCCCATACTTAAGTGTCGTTAACCAAATCCAGTGAAAGGTTTGTCTTGGAGCTTGAGCAGGGTTCTGTTGAGAGAAAGTGGTTTCCACCTACCAATAAGTCTAATTTGTGTTTAACTGGACCATTGATGGGAATAACGTGGCTGTAAATAAGTTTTGAAAAGTTGCGCCATGTAAGCATTTATGGAGTTTGCCCGAAAGAGGCTGGAAGGCTATGCGTTCAGTCCAATGGGATTGCCATAAATGCAGTTGTGAATGAATCCGACATTTTGATATACGTGCATTTAGGCCTACTATGCCTGACGATTCAGTGTGTGTGGTGTATCCTGAAATTTTGCTATACTTGACTATTTTAGTGGCTGGACTTTTTAGTCCGAGCTCAGCAGTATTTCACGGCTGCCAGGTTTATGTGTTGCGGAAAACGGACAGTATTAACCCGATGGACAGGCACCAACCAGTAAATCATTACACAGTCATTTCTTTTGCTATTTAAATCCCAGCACTGAAGAAATAAATCCCTGTGAAAAACACTCGGCCGAAGTCGAATGAAGTTTGAAACCCAAAATCCATCTGTAGAATGTCAGAAAATAACAGAAGATATCATCATTACGACTATGCACAAATTGTACCCTCCTTTTGGCAAACCTACCTGCATAGTCACTACCAATGCGCAAAGTGCATGCCAAAAGGGTTTATTTACACAGAGCGCACACATAATACAGGCCTATATGTATGCAGCGTTTGACAATGGTCATATCAATGACGATGACATTTTCTTGACACTCTCACCCTCCCCATTAGTAATTGTATAATCAGTATGGGTGATTACCTCTTCCATCTACATTAATATTGGCCTTGTTTGTAGACCTGTGCGAAGAAAATCTAATCTTCGGGACTTACGTACAGGTCATGTGTATAGAGACTGGTGCACTGCACTTGGTCACCTTTTACCACTCCGTATACGGTAATTACATCAACCTTCTTGGGCAGAAGAGTTCAGCCACTGTAGACCAAAATACAGCTTTATAGGCAGAAAGCCTTGTGAGGAGTATAAAACAAGTGGGAGAGTATTTGAGGTAGGAATAGCCCTGGTGATGTGTACACGACACTTGAATGTCACATTTGTAGGGATATAGTGGGATTGCAAAAAACACACAAACAAACTTTTACAATACCATGCACCTTAGACAATATATACGAGGTACTCCTTCGAAGCTGCTTTCGTTAAAAATCAGTATACCGAATAACCAAATATGTCTTAATTATTCTTTAGAATAAGAGAGCTGTTGCCATTCTAAGTACATCATAATACTTATATGCTTTTGGATTCGGTTTCACGAAACTTCCTAAGTTGAAAAAATTGTCGGTAGTCGGTAGCTTTTGCCAAAGTCAGACATGGGGGTGTTTCTAGAAAAAAATGAAGTGAAATATAAATTGCTTTTGCATGGCGAATATGTTCCGTGAAACCCAGTCCTGCATGGACATGTACAGATAAATAACGGAGCAGATACATGGCCGATACAAACAAGGGTTTGACGCTCAACAGAGTGATGCTACACTTTAATTAACAAGTTAATTTTACCGTGGATTTGATTGTATTTGAAATCTACGAAAAACAGCAAGAGTCCACCATTGATTAGTTCATGTGCCGATATGTATCCGGTTGATCAATTACAACAAATATAAGCGTATGTGCCACCGTAATGCAAATATTTGTAATCTTGCCTGTTACAACAAAAAGTATTAAAATTCATTGTATTTATGTTTTAGGCATATGAAGGCAAACGTTAACGAAATTGTAAGAATGTGTATTAGTTTGAGTAACTTTTCTTTCAATTTTACTACTGTCTATAGGCGTAGTTAACAGAGCTTTGTTAATCAAGTATCAATCATATTGGACATTCCATGTCAATGATTGTGTCATATCCATTATCCCAGCGTCATGTCTGGCATTCATGTACAAACTTGGGAACCGCGTTCAACTCAAACTATTAAAGAATGCATTAGATCACACAAAGTAAGGACTGTATGTCGATATATATTGCTCTTTAAAATAAAGTAAAATCTTATTTGATTGGTTCGGTGATTTGAATTGATTTAATTTCATTTCCTTTAATATAGGTTAAAACGTTTCTGTGCGTGCACTTTAAAGAGTTACATTCACGAGCAAAAATAATACCAACATTTTTTCACCATGGATTATACCTAATATCCGCATCTGTTATATTAACTCATTATGGGGTAGTACACGCCCTTTAAATTTTATTCAAGCCTTTATTTATAGACATTGTAAATATTTTGGTGAATAAATTAACTAAACTAAATGTTTACTCATAACAGAATTGAAGCCTACGCCTATTGTAAACGTTACGTAACTTTGACGGAATATCCTTGGGGCAATACTGTTACATGCAGTAACAACTTGCGCCGTTGATTGAAATGGCCACACGGAATGTAACAAATGCTGCATTCGCCACATAGACTACAGGTTGCTTCCTTAAATTATTATCAAAGTATAAAGGATAACTAACGATGTCAACACTGAAACTATTCCTTGTGTCGCACAGGCTGTGTGGCAGAAAACAGGTTATCTAAAGCTAACAGATAGTTGGTATACCGTATGGGAAATGACATAGAATGTAGTATATAGAGTAAATAGAATACATTTTGCGTTTCTCTGTTTCACATCTGTGCATTATGCGATACTCGTCTTAAAATCTTTCCATCCTGCCTTATAACATTTGTCCATCCTGCCTATATCGCATATCTCCATCCTCCATATATCTTCCATATATGACCAGATCTGTCCTTTATAGTATCAAGTTTCTTTGTGTGACTTGGAAACTGCTCTTTCAAACCAAGAAAAGCTTGGATCATGTTATTTGATGTGTATCTTCTCACATTTTTACTGATAAAAGGCATGTGACCGTTACACTATTCAGGACACCAAAGCATCAATTCGCCACTTAAGCGATCCATGAGAGGCTACCTTGAGTGTTCAGAACTAAGGTTGACATGCTCCCGGAGCACCTCCTATTTGACCGAGTGATTCTGTTTGAGTGGCCGCTATGTTCCCGTAAAGACACCTTCTGTCATTGACCGTGTATGGCGCCTATACGTGTGAAGCTGCTCTCGTTCAGGGATCGTGCTTCAGCTCGACAAAGCGGTGTAGTGATGTCGAGCTCACTTTCCGTGTCTAATGAAGCTATTCGCGATTTTTCGGCTCACTTGGCTCACAACATCACACTTAAGGAAGGCCGTTATAATCGCCCGAGATTGCCCCAGTCGCGTGTACGGTGCAAGCATTGTCAATGTTGTCGGCAGTCCGCGATGCCCCATGGTGCATCGGACACGTGCTTTCTTTATACAGCCTTATCGCTATGACGAGACGGAATGCACCCACAGTTTATCTCGATCTCATATTTCTTGTGTTGAACACCGTCCGACAAGTTGGTGTTTCCTATTTCAATCCCTAAGTTACCCGATCCAACGACAGGAAACATGATGAACATTAACCGTAAATGTTTACGTTTATTAAAATTCGTAGTGCATATTTAATTCCGGTACTGCACATTTTGACCATAAATGCACATTTGTTCGTGAGTAAAGCAAACAAAATGTAGTCCACAACACCTAAACGCCTGTCTTTAGGGATAGGGTAACAGTTTCCGTTGTACCACACACATTCAATTATTTGTTTCAATATCACCGCAGCTGTAAGACTGAAACCACAATGTTTGATAACCGTTCTGAAAACAGTGTATTATACTGAAAACACATGGTTGTTATGGTCATTAGAATGGACTATAAAATAATATTGTCTAATGACTGTGAATCGTGTAATTAATTTTGAAATATTGCCTAAAGCATATAGGCCCATATGTATATTGTGACAGACCTCCATCTGATATATGTGTGGTACATATAAAGTGTGATGCCCTATTGTATCATTTGTACACGTAATGGAAAACAATAATTGTCTTGGTATTAATGATGAAAATAATTTGATAGCCTTGATGACATGTTTCGGCCGTCTTCGCGGGAAGACTTGGCCCCGTATACATAGAGCTCTGTACCACAGTACAATGTTGCCGTACTGTGTGGTCACAAGACGGCCTACTGTAACATAGCACATTTACACTTTGCTATCAATGTTGTTATATAACGGTGCGTGTGGTGTGGCAAGTACATATTTACACTTCGATGTCATTGTGGTTGCAGAGCAGTATAATAGTGTATCAGTGCATATTGACACTCCGCTGTCGTTGCGATTGTCGGTGGGGAATGTCATTGTGCTTACATAACGGTATAGTGTGTCACTTCACATTTACACTCAAGCATCGTCTAACGTACCGGTTTAGGGCCACAGTACAAATTTACACTCCGTCCTCAATGTGGTTACATAACAGTAAAGCCTGAAAATAGACACTCAAGCAAAAATTAACATCAGAAAATATTCTGTCTGCGTGATGCTACAGTGTGTTCTGTTATTATTTCGTAATATTGTGTCTTATATTCAGCATATTATCCTGTCAGTCTAATATAATCTTTATGTTGATTTAATAGAATGTGTGTGCAATATTTATCAGAGTAATCTGCTGCAATATCAGTATACATGCATTCTGGAACCATTAAAATAACAGATTTTATATTAAATTAAATAATTTTTTGAGAGCACATTAACACTCCTCTGTCGTGTGCTTACATAACGGTGTATATTGTTACAGTACAAATGTAACACGATCGTAAAGTTATAATGTGTAAACAAGCTAACAGATTTACATCGGGGTGTGTAAGCATCATGAAGCTAATTGTGTGTGTTATATAGCCCAGCGATTAGCCTTTCTGACAGTTATTCTGGACAGCCTGTGTTTTATCTCGTCAGAAACATCTTCATTACATAGCCCCAGTGCTGACAGCAGATAGGCCCTGGGGAGGAGAAATCTGACGATTCCGAAACCTTCCATGTGAAGAACAATTAATTAGAGTTGATTATTGTCGCTGCCGAGTCAAGGAGCAAACCTGTTCGGCCAGATCGAATTTGACAAGTCGACAGTTGGCGCGGCCCAGCTGAATAGAGGGCCTGCGAGTTGAGTGATTCCGGAGAGTAACAAAGTGGCTCTATATCACAAACAACCACATGTGGGCTACACATCTAGCGATATTGCCCCGATCCTGAAGGCTGTTTAAACAATAATAACCACGTACCTTTCAGCATTAATGCATCTAATACTAAAATGTTTATCCCGAACAATTAGATGTTTTGAAGAACTGATGTCTTGTCTTTTTAATGGCTGTAAAAACATTAAGCACGAAATTATTTCGTTGTGAACTGTAACATTTATCTACTTATTTATTTATTTATACGTATGACATCGCATGTCAGTGAAATACTTAGACAATGCTTTTGACTCAATGGCCAAAAATAATTTTCATGACCGATGATACACATTTTTATATTGATAAAATGGTACATCTGTTAAACGATCGTTGCTCTTGATGTTTTGGCGATTAGAGGAGCTACAAAGAAGGCCTCTCAAAACCATTGCTGTGTTGTTTTTCTATATTCTAGGCAATAAAGGCCCTACAAGAGTTTATTTTGTAAAGTAAAACATACTCGTTTTAATCATAAACCATGCATATATACTTAGATAATATTTATATCGAAATGTGAATAGCACACATAAAAAATATTTTCTTACTATGTTTCGTATCTGTGTTCTGATTGTACAGATGAATAGTAATTTGTACTAAGTTTAGTGATAAGACGATTTTTGTCGCGAAATATTGCACCATTTATTGTATTCATTGTTTATAGTGCAGAATTTGAACAAAAATTCAGCCACATTTCTTTTTGCTATATAGCATAATTATCTCATTCTATGTTCTTATTTACAGAATAATCCGAAATTTACAGACTTTGGTTGACGCCCATATGGTTGTGGTGTAAACCAGTCCCGTCGGGGCACTGACACACGCCAGTATCCCAAACACCAACCAACCAACCAATTATACTGTGTTCTTTCAACGTGAATTGTGTGTAATTTATTTGGCAAATTTACGAGCGGGGTTTCTATATATTTACACGATATTCTGGTGGTAGGGACCTTTCCTTACGTCAAATTCGTAGTATTGGTTTGTATAAATTTGCTGGTTTAAGGGACACGTATAATCAAGAACATTTTACTCATCAATATAACTACACACATATGAGTATACAGGTGAAAAGTCCGGAATTCACCATACACCAAACAATGAACCGAGCCGGCCAAAGATAACCCCATTGGTATTGAATGGTATTGAATGAAGGACAAAAACATCGAAATGGTAGTTTCATGTGAGGCTTAATATTTATAGAAACAACTCAAAAAACACGTAATACATAAATACATGTTCACATAAATATCAAAATTCCACTTGCATGATTTATACGTGCTTTTATTCCATTTCATTGTAAACTGGTTCACGCTAACAGAAGAGATTGTCCAATAATTTTAATAAATAATGATACAATATTTTATATTTCACGCTATAGTTTGACAACCTACTGATGATCACTTTTGCACATACTTGTCAGCAGCTATATAGGGATTTGGGCATTTTCTTCATCTCTATAGGAAATTGCCATAAACTTAACAAATAATCTCTGGAAGACATATTTGGCAAATGGGAATGTAAAAAGCAAATTAATTATTTATTACTGCAAGACATTGTTTCTCAGAGTAACACATGCATATGCATACTGAAGTGCTAAATGAGGCAACACCAAACTTTTAGGGTATTCCTTCTCCAGCATGGATATTATTGATAAAATAATTTATAATAATTGTGATTCTTGTTACACGATGTTTTCTCTAATTTCTCTAACGACACCATGTAAAACTTATTCATTGAAAGAATTTATTTTAGTTTTCTGGACTCCAAAACTGTTTCATATATAGGTTTAGTCGGCAACTTCTTGCATAAGGTTTCCGTGTGAAATAGAGAAACTGTCGCTCTATGGACACTATGCAGTAATACAGAATAACTAAACATACACCCGTTTATACAACTGGAAGATCTGGATTGACACATATTATATATATATAATATATTTTTGACAATATCCCATCTATACAGTCAAAACTGTATTACATATTACGACAAACAACATACACCATTTGTAGTTTGGCTGTTTCCCACATCCATTTAAAAATTCGACATTTGTCTTGTAAAGTTTGACACTGGCATAAGCCATGTTGCAGACGGTTCTTTCTTCAATGTTTACAATAGTCTTACAGGTCCCCCAGAATATCAGGTGAATAGTGACGACATGGTAGACGTTTTTTTTTTTTTATAAGAATTTCACCTATTCACGTTGTTGGTCTTGAACGTTCCACCTTTCTAATTCCGGGATGGTCCCGTGAAGTATCAGTCCGCCTGCACGAAGCGGAAGCCGGTCAAGGCATAGACCTACTCGCGAACGTCAGCACTAGAATTTTAACGCATTTGGAAAGGTCCGTGGTAATTTACCATGCAACGAATCTCTGTTTCCATCCCCAAATCCTTACGTTTGGTACTGTAGCACGGAATTTGATAGGCCAGGGTGTGTATTGTTCATTCTAAGAGCCGTCAGACTCTTGTTATACCAGTCATCCTCATGGGTGTCCTACAAATAGTGAAGGAAATAAATAAAATGTGGATCAAAATACAAAAGTGCCGCCATAAATTTATTTCCAATTAAAACCAACCCACAGTGAGTTTTTTTAATAAATCACCTTGCAGCTAAATCTTTTTCATCCTTGATAACCATTTAGAAGAAACAATAATAACTTTTAAGTGAGTACATTACACCATTTCGTATACATTTACGAAATTATACCAAGGTAGAACAAACGACCGTTTGTCTACTATGTGCATAATTGTGCAACCGAAGTAATTCTACTTTCAGGTGCTAATTCCACAAGGTACATCAAGGTGAGGTCATAATAAATATAACTGCGTGGACATTAAATAAACCGTTAACCCTCGATCACGCATACATATAACGTTTATATGTAGAATTACGTACGTAATTACGTAAGTAATGAAATATGGACTAATTGTGAAAATTCTAAAAATTAAAATGTGTTATTTTGACGTCAGTTTGATAATTTTACTTTTCATTTAGATATTAAACACTTGGTTATTGCGTAAACCTTGGGTTTTATGTAAGCCTATATGATAAGGTCAACATATGAATTCTCACCTGCAGAGAGCCGACCAGGTTATAGTCAGTGGCCATCTGGAACTGCTGCATCTGCCTGGGCATTGTGGACATCCCAGACATACTGGACATGTTAGAACTGGGCATAGAACTCATCCCCGAGAACTGAGCCACTGGGTTGTAGGCGGTGTTCATTTGTGGGTACCGGGGCATTACGTTGTTCATGGAATTCCCCGTGGGGTAAGGGTATCCTCGGGAAGCCGTTGGATATATATTTCGCATCATACCATTGCACGTGGGTATAACAGGTGACAAGGATTTGGCTAGCTGCTTTTCTTGTTTGCGGTATTTGGCACGCCGGTTTTGGAAACCAAACCTATTAAAGACATAGAATGAATACAATACTGTTACTATGAAGCAAGTGTTAATCAGTGTAAAGTGTGTTAACGTAAACAAATTGCAATAACAGTCATATTTGTTGTCTCGATTAGGATTTATTTTATTGAAAAGATTTTTAATTTATTTTATTTATTTTTGACCCTTAAACTAATTGTAATTTATACTGCTGAGTTTGCAAGATGTCTTGTGGGTGATTTAACATATTAGCATGCACAATTGCTACATCAACTGTATATCCGTTTTATAATACCTCTCGGGAAAAATTCCGTTCACATACAGTATCTGATATTTTCAAGCTACTTATGGAAAAGATCAGTTGTTTTAGAATACGCTTAAATTAACCTTATATTTCAGCGCAACGTATATAATTTTCAAAGATCCAGAAATATTCTGTACATGCGTGTCAGTTTTTTAAATCTATTTGGTGACAATTGGAAATATTATTGAAATTATTTTACAACAGTTTCGTCATATCCCCGAGGCAACTGCTGTTATATTGCATTGCTGTTTCCTTCCACGTGTACGGCTGAAATATTGCTTTGGAGAAAATATCTCGCATGCAATCTTGTCTTCTTATATGTTCTCATTATAGACTTAATCAGTATTTGAACTTAATGGTTGCATAAAATCACACAAATATAATGCCGCTGTTACCAAAATAAAGAACTGAATAAGGACCACACAATAGTAGATATAGAAAGCTTTAGGCTCATCCGATTGACGCTAATGTTAAACCTTTACTCGATTTCTTGTCTCTTTACCTAACTGAATTTGACATAATTCTACCAACGGCTTAGATGAGTCCCAGGGTTACACGAACGCTTAACGAAGTTTGCTGGCGACCTCATTAGATTAAGGGCACGACCACGTGATTTGCATATGACTTCCTGTAACATGTAATGGTTGTTTTTATTGCAATGAAATTTATTTGACTCAGTGAAATTCTTCATATTTGTTTGCTTCGTTTTCTTGACTTTTTTGTGCAATCCCAGCATTTCTACCAAAAATACAATAACCATTTTGTTCTTTAAAAAATATTCGTCCCCTCCAGCTGCAGGCCTTTGGTGGAATTCATTTTCTGTCTGTACCTTGAGGGATTTCTGCCGGTTAAAGGTTACCCTGTTAAGAACTTTTTCCCATCACGCTATAGAACTTTTTTTTCGCCGCGCGTAGATACATGGCACTTGTATCCGCCTGCCACATCATCGGTGTTACTTGGTTAATATCCTTCGAGAAACCCCACCATCCCTGGGCGAGAGGAGAGGCAGTTGTTCACGTATCGACTCTTCTCAGTTCAATACAAATCGATTAACTATTCTCATCCACGCTATTTCCCCGACCATTTTTGAACAGGCGAGAAATCTTAAACCCATTGACGAGCGTAGAATTGCAATTTCCTTCTCAGAACTGTTGCGTGAACTCAGAGCGTCTCAGCGCGTCGCATCATCTTCTCTTTGTGGATACTTCCTGAATTTTAAGAATTCATCAGGAGCCATCTCCTGCCGTCTCTGAACGGATCCAGCCAGCTCTTCTGGCGGCACACTGTCCAGCCAATCCGCCACCCAGTTCATTCCTCTCTAATCGAATTATTTTTTCAATTGCCAACTCTTGGTCATTTGGGTGTCTATTCATTGGAGCCAATTAACGACTTTTGTAAATAGCTCCGTGGAAACCGATAACGACAAGGCTATTGCACCTGTCATGCTAACTCGTCGCCAATGAAAACTGTCGTCTGCTCTCAGTCAATTGAGCGCGTGGAAAAAAACATGGATAACCCTTTGGCACGTGTAGAAAATAAGGAAAATGCTATCAACTCTAACACGGAGGCCCGTCACTCTCGCATCCTTATATGCATGATTTCTAAGAACGTAAATATGAAAGAAACTTTTTCGAAAACTCTCCCATGTGAATACGTTTTCCTCGTTTATGAATATGGCGGAAGGCAGCCAGACTAATCCAAACGTTGGGAGATTTCAAGATTCCTGAAATAGTTATCATCCTTTTACCGGTTTTTGGAATATTCCCCATTTGCAAGAAGTAGTCAGCTTTTAAGAAGCTGTTGGGTTGTGTCCCCGAGCACGGTGTACGCGAGCAAAAGGTTACGAGCTTGGACGACGCGCTGGGAATACACAAACGTGAAGACACGTTGCTCGCTGACCTTTCTCCGGGGAACGGATAGATCTCTGGGTTTTATGAATTCGCCGCAAATGCACAGAGAGGTCCCTTGAGAAAGAAACGGTAAATGAATATTGACAAGCGACCTAACAAGCAAATCCTTTGAACGCCACCGAGGAGCTGAGGAGGGTTCTGGCAGAATTTGGTCGCTCCGAATCAAGAGCAGCGCATAGAAGCGTTGCCCCTAGCCTAAACCTCGGCAACTAATGCACGGAATTGAATTTTAAAATCTGCTTTTGGCAGTCTGCTAGCTAAATAGTTTCTTGTCGACTCGCTAGACCTTTCCGCTTTGCCAACCTATTCCCCCAAACACATTTAAACATTTTGCAATTGCCTCGGCCTATTCTTACCATGATAACATTAATGTTCGTGTATTGTGAAGGTCGTGTGTACGAAAATGATTTTAGTCTCACGGTCACCGCCCAATATACCTCGAAAATAAGATTTGCTAGTGATAGCATATTGTAAATCAGCAAAGAGGGGCTAATGAATATGTAAATGAGAACATACAGGCCAGATAAAAAGTAGATAGTGTACTGTTTCATTTCGTTGAGGTTCTGCTTTTGTTATTCTAGTTAATAAAATAATATTGAACGCGTTACAACTTTTCATTTTTTATTAATTCGTCGTTCAGATAATACAGTGTGGTTTGGAAGATCTGCACGGCTTGTTATTATATCTACTTGTCGTCGGATAAATTCAATGTATTAAATATGTGAAAGCATCAGAAAATATTTGAGATGTTTTATCTAAATATTTTATATTTATATATAAAAACCAGACCATGTATGAGATGTAAACATAATTACGGAAATCAAGAAACAATTAAGATTAAACAGATTTTTAATATACACAGCATAATTTAAAATTTGTCAATCATTCACTTTCTGCATTTTACTATTCCCCGGGGAGGGGGTATTTTCGTCTCCCTTTTTTCGTCGAACTTCACTTAAAAAGTGGCCAGTTTCTGTAGATTGTCGTCGCCTTTATTTGTCTTCTTCTTTCTATAATTTTCTCAATTCTTTGTTGTCATGGCAATATCTACTGTTTATTATGTTTTTTTTTTGTTTTCAGGTAAATAGTGTAGCAATTTAACACTATGCTACATATAACAGATACATGAGATAACAGTAGTTTAGGAAATGCAATTTTCCACGCCTAAAAATGGTTAATACGATTCATGTATGTGGAACGGTGTTCCTAATACGAACTGTGTCAATGATGAAAATGGCTGGCGGATTTGGTAGAAGGGCTGTAACAGACGGCGAAATGAGAGTACCATACTTTGACTGAACATACGGCAATACACAGGCTCATTTAGCGGGCTGTGGCGGAGAAAATTTTCACTTCACAATAACAAAAAACATGGGCAACGTTAAAATCTTGAAGAGGTCTTAGTGCCGAGTCAATTTCTGTTGTTTCCAAGACATTCAATGCTCTGATGTGGCTGTAGCAGCTACTGGCATCTGCTACGCCAACATGTCCCCAGTCATCCGGACTGGTATCCCTCAGGGCTCTATTTGCTCACCCAATAACAGTAATAGTCGGCACACAACAAATGAAATCTTCTAAATGCCAGTCGTACATAGTGAAACTTAAAAAGAGCTTCACAGACTGTACTGAAGATAACGATATCTAGGCTTCGACAAAACGTGTACTTATACGAGCAATTTAACATACGCGACAGTAACTGCGTCATATTGATGTTGAGTTTATATTCTCTTACAGTATTTATCAATTAACAAGATGCCGTGTTTCTGCACTAGTCTAATTTTACTTAAGCGCAAATTTCTCAAGTCCAGGCACGTTATTTATATTCATTCACCGAAAACTTACAAATGCGTACTGTGTCACATAACTGTACATGTGTACATGTTTTTGTTAGTGTTCTTCACCAATAAAAAGACCTATACATTTTCCTGCGCCTTTTTCATGAAAACATTCAAACAGACATGTGTTTATCGTATGGGGTTGATTCTCCACAAAAACTATTGTAAGATTTCATTTTGAAATATGCGACTCCGTGATGCGCTTCCCAAATAAATATTGATGTGGTATTTATCACTAGGGCCGCCATAAGAATAAAGCAACATGCACATCCCCACCAAAATAGTGGGTACATAAATATTCACATTGATAAGCCTTTTGTGTATGGATCACAAAATACTTTTCTTATATTCAAGCTCCATGGCCTAACATTTGTCAATAGTATATTAGTATTAAATGGCTTCTGTCACCCTCTCCCCCACCCACCTCTACTATTTAGCCTTTGTTAAATACATCACCTTATAGGCAGACAACACTAACATGAAGTACATGTCAGATTATAGTCCAACCAACACTGTCTAGGAAAGTAGTTCGATTTATTTTTTCAGAATTTTTTGGTCCTAGTTAATTGCATTTGAAATTTTGGATTCTAAGATGGACCTTCCTGAACATATTTGTAACAGGGACGTCACATCAGGTTTTTGATAGCTGACACACATAGACTGCTAGATATAATCAATGAAAAAACACAAACATACAGAAATATGAACGTGTTCACCGAATGGACCTTGAATCGAATTATTTCATGCCAAAAATATACATGTGATCCTCCAGATCCCAACAGAATTAGATATTTTCAAGTCATTTCACTGGGCTGGAAAAATTCGAAAAAAAAAATAAATCGAACTATTTTTCTGAACAGTTTTTAATGGTCTTTCATCTGGTACATACTTCATTTTAGTGTGTTCTTTGCCTTTAAATAAACAGTTGAAGACTGCAGTTATAACAGTTAGTGTCGTTATTTCTGCATTGTGTTAACAGCGTTCAGTTTACATTTTTCGATATGAACACACACGACTCTTCGCTCTTCACGACAACTTTTAATTCTATTTAACGGGGACACTATAAATTAATTAATTTAGTTCTTTTAAACCATTTAAAAACATCAGAAAGCTGTGAAACACTATTCGTTGCAACACTCATAAATCCACAAAGTACAGGTTTTGCATTTTTGGTTCAAAAGAAGTAGACCACTATATAAATAAGATACGAATCTCAAATCGCCCACTACCGGCTATGAACTCATGTCTTCTGTTTTCACCAAATATATATATTGGATCAGTATATATTTTGTAAGATTAAAGTTTAAGTTTCGCGGGAAATGCATGGTTGTGACCCCATTTGTTTTGCAACTTTTTGTGTTACGTTTGCTAGTTTAAAATTAAGTGCAGCACAGCTAAGTTATATATCTTATAAAATTTATTTTCTTACAGGATATGATGGGATCTCCTCGTTCTGTTGGATTTTTTTTACTCACATCGCTAACAAACTAAAATCATTTTAGGAAGTTATATAGTCTTTTCGATAGAATTTGCCTTACAATAGGACAGCCGTTTTGCTCTTTTAAAATTTTAAATTTTAAACTAAAATGAACTGGTCTCACTGTTTAAGAAATGTCAAGCATTTATGCATTTAAGCATATCTTCTTGAAAATGTTTTTTGTGACATTACTCCAAGTCCTGTTTTCATTCAAAAAGTGATACCAATGTAATCACGTGTTTTATTTTATACAAAAAAAATGTTATGTCTTTACATTTCAAATATTATTGAGAATAAGAATGTTGAGAGCATGTGGTTGTTAAAATATCTAATGCTATAATTTTTATAGTTGTTAATGCCACACAGGTCTGGAGAAGGATATGTTTCGTAGGGCCAAAACAAAGACATGGTGAAGACAACCGAGCTGGTATTTAATAGCTAGTCCTAACCTGTATTCTGGCTTCGTTCAGTTTGGTGATCCTGGCGAGCTCTTCCCGACAGTAGATGTCTGGGTAGTGACTCTTAGCAAAGGCGGCCTCCAGCTCCTGTAGCTGCTCCTGGGTGAACGTAGTCCGGTGTCTCCGGCGGGCGGGGGTGGGGCAAGAGCCCGGGGTGTGCCCGCTAGCCGAATTCACGCCGCTACCGCCACCCATTGATGATGATGAATTCACTCCCTCTGCTTTGATCTTTTTGAAGGCCCCTTCTTAAACAAAGAAAACAGGCAAATTATCAAAAATTTCCGTTTTGTTGTTTCCAGAAAGCTTTACATGAATTAAAAGATGCTAGTAATTGCATTTGCTTCAGTGGACATGTATATACTTCGCTAATTTTGTTTAGTTTTGGTTATTTCAAACGAATTATACGTTTTCTCTTAATATTTAATATTGTTAGCAAACCCTAAATAAATATTATAGCTTTATCTGCTGAGATTTAACATGGCCTGGGATTCAATTTTAACGCGGTTCAGATCTCAAGTTTTGAATATTATTAATAGATAAATGAAGTCGTTAACCCATAGTGCACTTAAATGTTTCTCACATTCCCCAAAAATTGAAATATCAGCAAGAGAAGAAAACATTTTGCCAGTGTTTTTGTTTATTGTTTTCAATAAATATTTAAACAAAAAGTCATTTCAGCATTAATTGTCAATGAGTATCACACCCTTCGCTATAAGTTTGAAAAAGTTAACATAATACTGAAAATGGAAATTGATTTTAAACCAAAATCTAATATACAAGATTATACAACATTTATTTTTCAAACCATACTGTGAGGGACATAAATTATTCGTTCTAAAAAATAAAAATACTTGTATATAGTTCAATGTTGACATTATGCAAGAATATTAATAGACACTAGTAAAACAAGTGTTTGGATTTAAATATGCCTACATACATCGGGATATATGACGTGAGTTCGAAATAGTTCTATGCAAGTCAGTTATCCCAGGAGAGCATGATTGTCTCAGCATGCCTAGTTTTCATTTGCTAACAGTTAATACGGATAATTGATGTTTGTAGAATTATAACTTCCTTCTTGTTAACATGTTCCATCAGTGTTACAAATAATCCCTCGAAATATGGTCAACATATTCATTGGACTTTAGCTGTAGAAATGTATAAAAAAAACCGGCTTCCAATGAAAAACTTTATAAAGGTAGGATGTTTCTGTCAGCATAAAAACATTTGCTGTATATAAGACGGAGAATTGTGTTGCATATACTCTGGTGTCAATAGCAAGTCCGTGTAAATCACTCAAAGATTGGCTATAATCTACCTCTAAGATAAAGTAAAAGTAAATCTCCGGAGATTCGCCCGTACGGTTATAATCAGCTCTGTCTGTAGGAAACAAAACGTTACTTAAATACACAGTTTCGGTTTCAATGGAAACCTTTTATCGTCGGCTATAGCTGTATTTTTCTGCCCGTAATCTTTTGTTCCTGAATCATGTTTACATTGTGTTTGTAATCGTCTCCCAGCAAAAACTTTTAAATCCGCCTTAATTGAACAGGTTAACCGAGAACAATGAGTGATAAATTACTTAGCAGTTGTGCAGTGTTTCTACACATTGTTATACCCTCAGTAACACTGTAATCACTAATTGACGCCAGCCCACCTTGTCCATCCCGATACAACCTGGACAGATGGTCATACAAACTGGTGCGTTTAACAGATAACAAGCATATTTTGGCTATGATCTTGCATAACAGTGATCAAACTTGTACAGAACGTTAGTTTTGTGACATTCTGGGTGCTTGACATCGGCCTGTTGGCGTTCACCGATTTCCCGTAGCGGGCGCATGTTGGTGGTCTGAATTTAACACCTTCTCTCACCACCTCGCCACAGAGCACGTGCGGTATTCAGTGTGACACGCGACCTGCACCCGACACCAATCTGTTTTCTATGCCTTAGTTAAAGACCTCATCTCCTTTTGGAGAAGATAAAACGGATGAAAAATTCTTTCTTGCATCGGAATTTATGCCGAAATAAAAACAGTTTGTATGAAAATATTATGATGAAAAAAAAACAGTGAATCAATAGTTTCTTTTTTCGTAATTCCTGCTTGACAATATGTAGAAATGGGTTGGATTATTTTCCTAAAATATTAGGATTTTGCGAAGAAACAAAAATAAACTGTTGTCTATTTGATAAGAAATAAAAAGAATAAATTTGGTTTAAAAAAAAATGCATATCTAGCGCCGTACTTACCCACATCCATGAAAATGTGTTTCCTCATAGTAAATCGTCATATCTTTATAATGTAGCATTATGGCCGACTGCTTCGAGGAAAACAATTTGGACATCGAAGAATACAGAAGCACGGTAAGTGTACACATTCCCAATGCGCTCTATGTAAGTCGGCCGAGATCCCCTCAGTGCGACGTTCAGCTGGCTTAACGCCACAGAACAAGTAAAAACCAAACGGGCAAATTTTAAAGAAATCCCGGGACGTAAAGTGAGTCAACTTCGTTTGGAGTCTTACACAGGATTGGCAAAACGTAAGGAGATGAAAGCTGGCGAACATTGCTTCGTTAGTTCGACCTAGAATTCTTACCGGCGAGCATTTAATAAAATTAATTACTGGTCTGATACGATTTTCTACTGGACGCCAATCGCCACAGCATTCAATGGAAAAGCTGCCTTTCCGCCGTTACATAGGTAAAGAACGTAACAAGAAAATGCCATTATGGCTGATATTTTCTGGGATATTGCACGTTGCATAACTACGTTTGGCTTGGGCTCGTTACTGCAAAAGGTTTTTACCGTCCTTTTGGCCGCTGGAATTCGCGTCGCAGATCTCTTTTGGCGCATGTCATGGAGAAAGCTTCGAAATGGAATTAGTCGGCGAAAAGTAAATTATAGGTATTTGATTAGAGTTAACAGGAGCGATTCGGGATATTTCGTCTCCACTACATAACCGTTGAAAAATTAGATCAATTATCGAGGTAAAATATGATTTGGCATTTGGATCGGGTTTCGGCGGTCTGGTAAGTGGGCGCCGAGTGGAGAATTTTCTCATTTCCTTTGAAAACTCTGCAGGCTGAGGAGCAGATTCCAGGTAGAGTGTGAAGACAAGAACTTACCGCTCGGATCTGGCATTCCCCTCTGAGATACAGGACCTCCGCTGGTTACTGTGGGCTCTAGGCTGTACAGCGATGTAAAATCATCACATTTCCTCTTATCTACTCGGTCGTCCAGTCTCTGTTCCTCGGCCATGTTATCCAGAACTTCGGCAAAAATGCTTCTCCAAAAGTCTCACGAAATAGAGGTGACGGTGGGGAGGATTGAAACGAAGACCTGCAACCTCTGTCGTGAAAGAAAAACAGGGGAGCGGTGGATATGAGAGTATGTGTGTACAGTGACCAGTAGAGCACTGGAAAAATTAGAGTAACTAATGAAATTTACTATCTCTTATATTTATAGCCCTTATGCAGTTTGTTGTTACACATAAGCGTGACTTTTTGCCCAGTAATCGTCCAATCAAAATTGTTTGCCTCCATCGCTGGCGGCCTGACCTGTGGTCGATAGCGGCGCAATTTGATTGGCCGGCGTGGCACCAGGGCAATGCATGCTGATGGAGGAGGCGTGACTGGCTCGTTGTAATGTCGAAGACACAAGACTCCCCTGCTCACTCGGTGGTCCATCAAGGGGATTTTACCAGCTACAAGACATCACTCTCTCCGCTGTTTAAAATTACATGGGAGTTCCTTCCCATACAAAATTACTGATATTAAGGGGGAGTCGGTTTTGACGGACCAGCTGTCTACTCTGAAACCGTTATACTCATTGTCCACGTGTTAACCAAAGCTACTATGATGACAAGCGCTCGGTCTACCAAGAATAATCGTGCTACACTTTATACCCACAATCCTCCAATAAAAGATCGTTTGTGTTCAAGAAGTTATTATCACACAGGATGTGTATACACATATAGATAGCCGTAAAGTCAATGAAAAAAAAAACATATATGCAAACAATAAAAAAAACCATGAGTACAAATTCTCAAATAAAACTGATGATATAACTTTCAGGTATCGTAAAGAAACGAATGCAAGTCATCTGTTGTTATGTCGGGAAAATAAAATGTATACATAATTTATAACTATATGGCCGAACCAGCGTTGGCTAAATATAGGAATGTAAATCCACACAAATACAGACGTTGTCTTCATATGATTCAACATGATTATTATCCGACCAACCTTATCATCTAGCGATATTATAAAACACAGCGAGAGCAACCCGAGTGGCATTGACTTCAAGACGACATACATTCTGCATATGTGATCATCTTACTTAAGAAGATACAAGTTTGTGCCATTCCTAGAGAAGATTTACAAGACGCTTTAAGACATTTATTTCAAGTGCTAGGAGACAGGGCTGTATTTATAGTGTGGCCATTGCATTCCACATATACTCGTATATTCGAGAGCTGAACATTTAGCTAATATAAAATGGATTGATTTTGAATCAGTACACATGTACTGATGCAACAATATTTGCTTACCTGCCTCTCTATATTAGCAATTCAGATTTGTTTGTGGTTATCTATTCCAATTCATTGCATTATTACAAACAGAAGCGCCCGTTTAACGTAACAGTTTCTAACCTCAGTGCCTTAAGGAAGCATTCAAAAGGTGGTGAGGTTTACCCTTTATTAACACAAATTATTTATGGTAACGGTTTAAGTATACCCATGTAATATTAAATGATGGGGTAAAGATTGGTACAAGATTGATCAGTTTTCTTAGCTTCAATACCATGCAATCGAATTACTTCTAACTACTTTATTGAATAAACCTCGTTCTGTGAGAGCAAAAGAGCCTATTGGGTATACAACGTTTAGCCGGAGGATACTTGACGTCAAGTGCACAAATAAAAACATCCACGATTTCATGAGAGGCAATCATGGGCTTATGTCAACGGTTTGCTTTGAAATCGACAGGAAGCCACGCGCTACTAATCGCGGATCGTGAAACGATCACTGTACACGCGCGCCTAATTAAGACAACAATAGAAGACGATTGTTAGCCGGGTAATCATTGACAGCCGCTGTGTCAACACTCCGCTTTTTAACAGATCCACTGATACAACCATGCAAAGAAACCGAAAATTAAATTTATCAGTGAACGCAAGAAACATCACTGCTCATGAGAGAAAGTGGATCCTTTCCTACATATAATGTATGCTGTACACATTTTGTGGCTCCGTCCATACCCGCGTTAGAGTCCATGGCCCTCACGCTATGTTGGCTTTATTTCCACACCGTAATATTTTATCCGACAGATGGCTCTGCCCTCAAGCTCTCGTCTTCTCTCGGATTTTGCGGTAATTACACCTCTTGTGAAATCGACGACTTTCTGTCGTAGACTGGCATTCTCTCTGAAGTATCTTGAGTGGATAGGAACTTGCTCGACTCGTATCAGGAAGGATGGACTTTTATAGTGATATAATGACACTGTCAAACGTGATTAAACAGTGTACATTACCACATAACATGGACAAGTTTACTGAAGGTACGCTATATTAAATAATGGTCTAGTTAATATAAAGTAGGAAAAGGCGACCAGTCGGTTTGCTGGCGGGGATAAAAACGACAAGAAAAAAACCGTTAATGAATGAGTCAAGTGTGAAAAAAAGAGAAATCATCAAAAAACATACTATTAAGAAATATACCATTGTACATTAAAATCGGGCAATTATTTGACCTAGATTCTTCACGGGGTAAAATGTTTTTTCTAATGTTACTAGTATTAATTAGAAAATATTTAGTCTTTAAATTTTTCAATAACCCTCTTATATATAGATATCAGTTATAATAAAGCTTAATGACCAAAGAAACTCAAGTTATGTTCTTTTCAAGTTTACTCCTGTTGTCTTATTTGAATGTATCTGTAAGAAAAATAGCCGATCAATAACATTATGTTCAAGTGCGATGTAATTTTCCTTCATGTAGTTCACGTATTTTAGCTTAACGTAAGTCTCTTTTAATATCAACAATACAGATGTCCTTGATTATCCTCAAGCAGTATAATTCTTATTTTGAGGTTAACAAGTGTGTTTACTTTACCTAACGACATCATAGTTAATTTAATTAGGTCTGTACAATCGTTTCAGTAGCTCACTGTTGGTATATTGTTATAAGTGCTAAACCATTGTTCCTGTGAATACTGCAGTCAGTGGTTGGTCACGTGTCACATTAAAAATGAAACTTGACACAGGTACGAAAAAATCTGAGATGACAAAACAGAAAACAAAACAAGGCAGAATGTGACACTTGACCCTATATCATCGCAGTTGAAAAGGTGACGACGACAATAAAGATTTATTTACGATCTCACAGTTTTTGCTTTCAGCAGAGGCCGTGGAAGCGCGATAGGTGATTTTTGCACAGTGGTCACCCCACTTATTGAGCCGCTGTTATGCCCGGGATCGCGCTCGACTTCGCAAGCCTCGGTGAACCAGCCGACACCCCGCGACGAGCTCTAACGAGGGTGGATAAAGCAGAACGAGCTTGTCGGGGCCCCACACGCCATATGTCACGGTATACGACCATAACACCTAGGCAATCTGACAGACACAAGTTAACAAGGTGTTAGACACAATTGTTATAGGCTTATTGGCTTTTGTATGACGTTTTATCACCTCTGATATTATGGCCGTTTCACATCTAACTACTGACCCGAAACCTGGCCTAATATGCCAATATACACAAGAATATTTACCTTAAACACATTGTTTGTGGTTCAGATTAGGTCAGATGACTTTGTTGACATCAATTTTGCTTATAAATACCTCTTGTTATATACAATCTAAAATTGATCTTAAATGTTAATTGTATATGAAGATGACATGGTCAAATTATCCACAATTTTATGAGTGAGTCATGATATACAACATGGTTATATATGTTTCCATCGGGTATACTCATGGTCGGTGTTCGTTTCCTATTTGCCGATAATTTCTGGAATACATAGTAGTTTTAAGCCATATGCACCCGCTTCAGAAAAGGCCTTAATCAGGCAATTAAAAGTAAATTACTGCGGCGAATAGATACACCATCAAAAGCACGCTTCATCATAACGTCAGCAAGGATACACACTAAGAGGAAATTGTAACTCTTTCATTTTTTGTCTTTTACATGTACATATTCTGATCGACAGGAGCCAAAGTGGACTGTAAATGAATGGGGCGTGGTTAACAATACATAAAGGAAGTGACGGGTTTTCTTTGAGGTTCTTTCTACAGGAAATATCCTTCCCTTTTTTGGAGAGCAAATTGCCCTCGTTAATATTTGGGTAGTAACGCCCATTTTCTCGGCTGACTTTGTGATTATTCACGGCCGATCTGTCCTCGCTCACAAATATTTGGACGCTGCCCTTATCGATAAAAGCCACGAGTTGACAATTATTTGAAATTTTAGCTATTGCCTTTCTTGTCAACATCTGTAGACAGTTTACCGAATCGACTGAATGGAATAACGACAGATAAAAATCAGCCTTAAATTTTAAGATTAACAAATTAAGTGCTTAACAGCAGGGTTGTAACACTTTGCATGATGATCTCTATGCGCTTTATGGGTCTACTACTAAACAATTGCTTGTATGCTTTTTTTTATATGTTCCTCTACCTATATAATTACGACAAAATTATTAAGTACAATATCTTGGCTGTGCAATTCAAAATCTTACTCGATTAATTCTGTTATAAAGTACAACTCCGTTACAGAAGAAACACCAGTGATTAATACTGAAGCGCTGATCTTAATCACAAGTTAATTAAATTACAGAACCTGTAAAAGTCAGAAATCCACAGATCCTTCTTTAAGTTTTTATTAAAGGGAGGGATTGGGACGGGTGATAACGGGAAAGGGGGGGGGGGAGTAAAAGGCCATAAAGACCATGCCTATGATTTTTAGGTTTACTTTAACGAGAATTCCTGATGCATGCTGTAGGTATTGCTATACATGTATATTAAAGAGTGAGACAATTTAAACAGATTTAAATAATGTTATAATTATAGTTGTGACGGGCTATGGTCTGACAAAGACACAGGGGCTATTTTTGGCGCATCAAAACAAACCTCGAGTCAGGATCACAGTCAAAGAGTCTATATTTATTTAGGCTGCATGCCATTTGTCTTTTTCAGTCATCTTCTCTTATGAATCGAATTCTCCTTCGCATTTTTGCTAATACCGAGTGTCCATAATTAAAGTTTATTTGTGATCAGTCTAAGAGGCCATTAGCCCGAATATAGCTGCATACATGTACAGAGAGTTATGATATATATGTTTCCATATGTAAAATTCAGTGAAGGCTTTTTCTCATTACAGAAGAGTCTATAGCTACCTACCTAACAGCTTTGCTCTTCTTGACATCGCTAAAAGACAACATTTGGCAAGCTTTTGTATCACAGTAGTGTGACCAAGCCTCAAACTGTGAGAATTCTGCTGAAGACCATTGAATGGTTCAGCAATTTTCCAGATAATATATTACCTATACTTATGTTTAAATGGACAACATACCAGAAGTTTGTGTGGCGTTTTCGGACAGTGCATTAAATGTCATTAAATGTTGGCCTGCTTACTTATATTTCTGGGTATGTATATTTGTTATTGAATGTTGGCCTGTTTACCTATATTTCTAGGTATGTATATTTGTTATTGAATGTTGGCCTGCTCACTTATATTTCTGGGTATGTATATTTGTTATTGAATGTTGGCCTGTTTACCTATATTTCTAGGTATGTATGTATGTAATTGAATGTTGGCCTGTTTACCTATATTTCTAGGTATGTATATATGTTATTGAATGTTGGCCTGTTTACCTATATTTCTAGGTATGCATATATGTTATTGAATGTTGGCCTGTTTACCTATATTTCTAGGTATGTATATATGTTATTGAATGTTGGCCTGTTTACCTATATCTCTGGGTGTGTATATATGTTATTGAATGTTGGGCTGTTTACCTATATTTCTAGGTATGTATTTATGTTATTGAATTTTGGCCTGTTTACCTATATTTCTGGGTATGTATATATGTTATTGAATGTTGGCCTGTTTACCTATATTTCTGGGTATGTATATATGTTATTGAATGTTGGCCTGTTTACCTATATTTCTAGGTATGTATATATGTTATTGAATGTTGGCCTGTTTACTTATATTTCTGGGTATGTATATTTGTTATTGAATGTTGGCCTGTTTACCTACATTTCTAGGTATGTATATATGTTATTGAATATTGGTCTGTTTACCTATATTTCAGTGTATGTATATGTTTTTGAATGTTGGCCTGCTTACCTATATTTCTAGGTATGTATATATGTTTTTGAATGTTGGCCTGTTTACCTACATTTCTAGGTATGTATATATGTTATTGAATATTGGTCTGTTTACCTATATTTCAGAGTATGTATCTATGTTTTTTAATCTTGGCCTGCTTACTTATATCTCAGAGTATGTATATGTTATTGAATGTTTAATCTATGCCGTGAGATTCAGATATTGTGACAAGTAGATGTACTATTGTATGGTACAATGACGTGGCTGTAAATTGTTAAAGTAAACATTTAATTAACTCGAAAGTAATTTGTCTGTTCCATTATTCCATGAGGCACATAGGTCTTGTGGTGTTACACTGAACTCAGACTGACGTTAATGATTTTTGTTCTTTCTTTTATTAAAGAGAGTCAGCCCTTTTAATAGTAATCTGTCATTCATGATAAATAAGTTAGTGCAACATGCATTTGTCAACCTCCTTTAACCGTAACAGCACTATACACATGCAAGACAAACTCATTTGAAAGAGGGTTAATTCACCTTGGCGTGAAATGCAACATCCGAATTTATCACAGTTGAAGGAGTTGTCTCCCTTCCAAAAGAATTGTGGCAGAGCAAGCTGGTCCGCACACCAGAGAGATAATTAAAGCAAATTTAAAAACTAACGTCTGAATCCACATGTATTCTGCGAAGACACACATAAATAATAACATTTACTTCTGTGATCAAATAGATAGTACAACAATATGCTCTTAAAGAAGTTTTTTAAAAAAAGGCTTTTAGTACATGCATAATATTGAAACTATTTAAGTCCAGTGCTTTTTATTCCAACCTTGTCTGAAATGAGCTTATGAGTAGTGTTCCCTAATGCTGCCGTTAAATTTCTTGTCAGATATGTCTTAATTACCTACTTGGCAACATGACAATAGTGAATAACTTTCATATCGGAAGTAAAGTTATATGAGTTTCGGGAAATAAAATAGGTTGTCAATCCTATCCCACCCCCGCCCGCCCCCATTTAAACACACACAAACAGAGCCCTTGCAATTCCAATTGTTGATGTAGAAGTTTCCAACCTTCTTGTTGAGCATCTATAATCATTCTTAATGCAAACAAACATCAATATTTGCATTTCTGCAATGAAAATTTAATGCATTTTTCATATTAAGGTACACGCTCATGCAGAACAATATAGCATTTTTTCACCGCTCGCAAAATTTCCCTCGTGTCGTGTCTGAACTACGTGCAGGACGAATGTTAGAATGAATAGCCGGGGAGTAATTCACGAAGAATCAATCGAGAATCTATTAACGATAGAACAGCGGACATCTTCCCCGGCAGCGCCAAGACGCACGGTATCTTTTGTGTTTCACAAATCAGCCAACAATGCCGGGGGATTGCTCTTTCTAGTTTCCTACCCCTCGATTTTTGGTGAGTCGTCGTGGCTAGCGGGTGGCAAAGCTCTGGCGTGGATTAGCCTCGCTCCGGTTTTTACGTGCAGCGTCCACTACAGGCTCATCTCACTCTCATTCCCGTAATAATAGACTTTCTAATTGAAACTATGCTTCAATTATGTGTCTATTTGAGCGCAAAATTACGGGGCAGCCCAATTGACCGTGGGTAATATGTGGAGATAGCCCACTCTCGATTCGTCCAGGGGCATCTTTGTGAGCAGCACACGGCTAAAGGCGAGTCAAGAAATCGAATTTGGGGAAGAGTCGCTTTCTCGTTACCTCGCGTGATTACGGCGGTATTCTCCGAGAGCAGCGATCCGGAAGTTAGCACCTGAGAACAGGGGATAATCTCCAAATCTCGACCTGTACATTCCGTGTGCCCCGGTTGTGATACTTTGTGTGAGTCAGCCTTGGGCAAGAAAGTTTTGGTTCTGATATCACGCGATAAATTCAATGAATTTTGTTACAAAAAGACATTTTTCCACAAAAATATATCTGGAAGTGTCTTTCACTGAAGATAGAACGGATGTTCCACTTCAAATCATTTGACGAAATAAAGCACCGCAGTGACTGGTAACAAAATTAGTTCATGATAAACATTCCAGAAAATTGGACAGATTCCATACATTCCTCTTCCAAGTCATGACGCATTCAGTTGAACAAAATCCCACAATGTGCACATGTATCAACTTTTATTAAATTTTCATATTAATCATTAAAATTTAACATTTCTAGATGATACAAGAATACAGAGAGCGGTTAAAATCCCTAGAAACCTTAACTTTGAGACAGTGGTGGAACTTTTAGTTTCCTGAGACTTAAATCTGCCGTTATGAAATTATGCTGAATTGAAGTCAGAAAAAACGCCTTCGCACCTCTCCTCAATAGTCCAACAAGGAACATTCTTAGGGCTGGGAATCATTTAATTTGCGAGCAATATTGTGAAATAATCACCCCAGTCGCTCAGGCCTTTTCAATATTCTACCGAAGTCGGGTCAGGGAGCGCATCAACCCGTATCGCATTAACAGGCAGAAGTCGTCAGATCGCAGATATAACCGATCAAATTGTCAATTTCCACCTTTTTTCATAGAAGCAGAGAAACCAATAGCCAGCGGTATTGACCTGTGCGACTGGGCCCTTCGGGGCAGGGGAGAAGTAACTCTATATTAACATCCATTCAGTTCTCCAGGAAGTTAATTTATCTGATCATATCTTCGTCTAAGCTCCTGATGATACATCTTCCACATCTCATAAATCGACAGATGGCCCAGGGAGTTTATTTATTATACATAGCACAATATAGGTTTGAGATGTGGAAAGGCTTGCGACACACAAGTGGGCGCTTTGCTAAGTACAGCCTGGCTGTAAGCCTAATTGTCAACACATCTTCATATACCTAACATATTTAGAAGGCACATATGGACATGAGGAACGTGAGGCATATAACCTTTTGGGCATACTTTTGTGGTTTTTCGTAGAAAGAAAGTGTTTTTACTGCATCGTCCATCTACTGTCTGTATATATTTTGTTCTCCATGAAAAAGGCTTCGCACATTGTGTCTATATATGGAGATGTCTCCGAATACGTAATCCCCGGTGATTCTTAGGAATTAACTTGAAGTCAACATTTCCTCATACATATAGAGAATTTAACAACTTAGCGAATGAATTCCTGAGCTATATCGACAAATAAAATCCAGTTGAAAAATATTCTCTAGATGACGGCGACAGGTTATATAGGCATTAATTGTGTTTAAGTACATTATTGAGAAGATATTCCTTATGAATATAAAATTCCGTGGTTTATCAGCACTACGTTTGGACGAAGATATTAACACCTTTATAAAGTCATGAACATCTAATTTAGTGTACTTTCTCACCAAACTTCTAAAAGTCACAGAAAGGAGTTACTGACTTTGCTACCATTTTCGTCACGTTACGATGATGTTCTTGGGAAGCCTGCTGTTACATCGTTGAGGATGACACCAAAACATCTTACCACACACAGATATTGAGACTGTCTACCCAAACCCAGTAAGTTTTCTCACTTACAGTGAACGTCGAGCAACGAAGACACAAGTACCATGTATTTAGAAAGTTTTGGAAGGAGAGGTCTTCCACGGATTCGAACCTGGTCCACCACACTAAGATGCGGAACAATTAATATTTAATGTAGAACGTTTTAATGGTAATTTCAGCTTGACTGTATGTTATAAACAGAAAACTTCGTAGTTAAAATGAATGACTTTGACACACAATATTAGCATAGATATAATATTTTCCCGTCAGAATTTCTTTTAAACCTAATCGGAATACTATGTTTTGCATGACAATAATAATACAGATAGGTTCTGTCAATGGTCACAGAACTTCCTGAAGCTATTTCCAAGCGACACAGGAGCAAATGTCCAGAAGTTCTGGGTGTTAGAGAACAGATGGCACAGAACCTAGCTAACAAGGTGCACAGTGTATTCTGTCGGCTGATCGAGACTATTTCGGGCATGTGCGTTAATGAAGAATGGACGTAACTCAAACTCACCTTAACACTTAGTCAGCGTGATGGCGAAAAAGAGGCGTGAAGCTGTTATGCGCTGTTAGATGAACTTTAATGGGATAGTCGCCGGGAGCTGTCGAAAAATGAAACAAGGAATAATCTCAAATTTATGCCAGTAATATAAACGGGTTGTTTTAAGCAACCCACTTCATTCATAAATGGAATAGGGAAATAAATGTCAGCACTGTAGTAGAAAGGTGCATGTAACATTTTCATCTCCCTTCGGTCGAATTTCATTAAATATTATGGCCATGTCATTTATGGGTGGAGGTGTATCCGAAGTAAAATATATTGACTTTTGGAAAGTTCCTCACAAACTTTGTCAGGGACCTGACCGCATGCATGGCGCGGATGCAGGAGTAAAACATCGACATTTGGCAAGTAACTGACAAACTTTCCCTCATGTGACGTACAAAGATGCACACGAATGGTAAAAGACAAGTAGTTTTCACCGAACGTTAGTATGCGTAAAGGCGACACCATTTATCGTCACCAAACCCCTATAAACAGTAGGAGTGCGCAAATCTACCAATTCTCTGCCTAAGGTTTGGTGTGAATCCACACCTCACGTGTCCTACTGGTTGAAAGGCAAGCGACTGTAACCACTAGACCACGATCGGCTTCCTTTTAATATTTTGCATCATTATATTTCGACAAAATATGTTTTTTTCAACAAACGATAATAGAATAAGTGCTGAAAAGTCACAATGCTCTTAACACTGGCCCCTGTGGCTTCGTGCAATATTTTTACAACGCCATATATTTTCTTCTGCCAACAGCAGTGTTGAGATGTGTACTCTAGGAAAAAGATTGCAGACTAAAATTTGTTTCCCATAACATGTGTCAAAACTTTCTAGTAACCACGTAATAGGATAGATATTGGGGTTTTCATTCATTTCGTTTTAAGACATATCGATAAAAAGTCATTATCTCGCTCCGGGTCGACTGTCTCAAAAGCCCAAAACGAAACGCAGAAATGTTGCTGTCCCATTTTTTGATTTCGCCGAATGTTGAAGGTGAATTCATCACCTTTGAAGAAATTCGCCGATTTTGTTTTAGCGTTGATTTTGAAATTTATAATTTAAAAGTTGACATTTAAAATATCATTGTTTATGTTTTTATTTGGTTATTGCTTAATGTCATGCTCAAGAATCTTTCATTTATACTATGGAGGTCATTTTCATGGGTGGGTGAAACCGGAAATCCGGAAATCTACCTGGTTCAAGTCAAGATTTGATCTCGTATACCGCACATCTTAGTAATTCAAAGGAAAGCGCCGCGAACCGCGAACCGCGAACCGCAAACCCCTAGACCTAGACTCTCTCTCTAGGTTTTCACCTTACTCTCCTAATATGTTACGTGATATACAGAGTTAAGCTTACTTTAGGAATGTAGGAATGTTGAAAATTGGAAATTTGCCTTACGACTATTGAATTGAATTTTTGTTATAGTTGAACATTTTTATCCGCGAATGTCTTATGTAACTATTAGATCATTAAAAATGTAATCATGCAGGTAGCGATGTAACAGCTACCTTATTTTTGCATTTTCTTGATTGTTACTCCTAAAAGTATTTATAGGAGTATTAGTTTTACTATTTGATTCACAGGAAGGAATACCGTATTAAGAACATAACCTTTGCACTGCTTTAAGTCCTAGTTTCATGTTTTATGTGGAGTGGAGTTTACCCTTTGCGTCATTTGTAAATCGAAGACACATACACATTTTGATACTAAATTTACGTGCTTCTACAAAATGTATTTTTCTGGTTGATCTTCTTAAATGAGCATTAAAGAAATGGTCTTTACACATATCCATCACACTTTGCTCCGTAATGTTGAATATTACATAAATTATTTTGTTACATCATATATTTCAAAAAGTTATAGATTTTTTGTATATTGCTTTTAAAGTGTATAAATTGAGGGTTTTTAAAAATATTTTGAAACGATGTTTAATGTCTTGTCCTTTAATATATTTTGTCTGAATGTAGACTTTTTCTGCATGCAGATTTACCACTACGAACTCAGTCGCTAGGCTTGTATTCGTATCTGTGGTTTAGTTTTATTAATATTTTACGATTTATTTATTTATTTGATTGGTGTTTTACACCGTACTCAAGAATATTTCACTTATACGACGGCGGCCAGCATTATGGTGGGTGGAAACCGGGCAGAGCCCGGGGGAATCCCACGACCATCTGCAGGTTGTTGGCACGGGACGTCGGGAGAGGAAGCCTTTACTTTTATTAATATTTTACGATTTATTTATTTATTTGATTGGTGTTTTACACCGTACTCAAGAATATTTCATTTATACGACGGCGGCCAGCATTATGGTGGGTGGAAACCGGGCAGAGCCCGGGGGAATCCCACGACCATCTGCAGGTTGTTGGCACGGGACGTAGGGAGAGGAAGCCAGCATGAGTTGGACTTGAAATATTTTACGATGATACAGCTTCAGTTTTTTGAAGAAACAATGTTTCATGCGAAGTTTATAACTGATATGGATTGTTGGATTTACCATGCGCATGCTTAAAATGATAAGCTAGATTTTATTTTATCCGATTTAAATGGCTTGACTATAATATAAAAGACTGGAAAGAATCATATCGGATCAGTCCGGGGGAGAAATCGCGCACTGTATACGTTATATTTACACATTAATCTGTAATAATGTTATATATGTAGTCTCACAAGGCTTTGTTTCCCTACAAAGATCCGTACGAGGAAATGTCTTCAAGCAACCTGCGGATAGTCATACGTTTTCCCTACGCTCTGCACAGTTTCCTCCCACTATATAAATCTAGCAGCCTTTGTATAAGTGAAATATTTTATATATAAATAAATAGATCAATTCCTACAAAGATTTATATCCAACTTAAATAAAAAGACATTTTTGGTATTAGACTATATTAAGCACCCTTCTGATTGACGTTATTTTCACTGTTTATGCTTGTATGCAACGTTGACAAGCTCGGATGATAACCACAAATATGTAACCATTATGTACAGAGACACTTATGTCTGGGATACAGCAATTCATATGAATTTCTATGGGTGACAAATGACAGTGTTCATTATGAATAAAATTCACACAAACATGCGGAAATATACACTTTTGCGTATGCATGTTTATATAAAACAGACCATCGTAAAAGCTGGAGAACAGACAGAATAGTTCAGGCCATACAGTCGTTAAATATATGCACCACTGGATGGCAAAATATTATTAATATCTAGTAATATACTATGCGTTGCCGTGGGATAAAACTTGAAGAAATATGAAGGCTAATAAAGAAAACCAATTTAGGATAAACATCAGAGATTAAACGTAGTACGATCCAGTAATGGCAGGATATATTCGAAAGAAATAATCCTGACACTTCATAAGGACGAAACTCAATAAACTTTCCCGCCTCAAATTACATTTGTTTTATTTAATTTATGCCATTCTGAGCTAAATAAAACGTTCGCTTTGTTACTTACAAGATTAGTTAAAGAATAAAGCCACAAACACGACTGAACCCCTAGATATATATCGTGCTAAACACGGTTACAAGACAAAATGAAGTAAACGAAATGAAATAAACAATAATTCTCCTATAGAGGCGAGAGCAAAACTCGTCAATTTGCGCCACGCCAGGCAAGGAATTAAACTATGGTCATTAATAACACTCAATGGCGAGATAATAGCTATACAATGAGAAAAGATAGTCGGTTTCATTTTGAAAGGTAGGAGTAAATCAAAGACATGTATAAAGAAGATAGTCGGGTAAAATGTATACATACCTGAGACGAAGCGAAGAAAGCCTGATAAAGTTTCCGAAACTTGCCTGCAGGAAATAAGACCGGGGTCAGAACCGTAGCTTGATCGCTTCTCGGCGAATGGTTAGCCGTCAAAGTTGTTGGTAATCTTATAGTTTAACATTCCGCTCGGCTTCCGAACGAGTGGACCAATGATATTACCTCACTAGAGAAACCAAAGAGCTAACCGCATTTTTCTCGTTAGGAAAATCATTTATGGAAAATAAGCGGCCAGATTAGCTACGATAACCTAGGAGTAAACGAAGTTTTGGTAGACAGTACCATCAAATGATGGCCTCAGGCTACTTCCCATCCAAAAACCTTGGTCCAAGGGAAATTGGGAAATCACGGTGCTTCTCGTTAGCTCTACACACAGCCTCGTAGAATACCTCGACATTTCGTAAGTATCTTTATTAGCGTTACGACGCTCCAATGGCGCGTGAATCGACAAGATAATCTGACAAGCGAGTCGACGTCGAGCATAACTCAGTTGTCCCACAAATTTGAAAGCAAATGCCAGAAAATGAGGCTAACGTGGAAATGTCGCAGAGAAATTCTAGGCAATTACAAGACTTGAAACTTCGTTACTGGATCAGGCAGAACATCGGGCGAAGTTCCCGCCCTTTTCTATTATCGAGGTGACAATTGTCGTCTGGTACTAATCACTTAGCCTCTTGCCCTGAACTTAAGGCAAAATTACCCCCTACTCTCTCTGTTTCTTCTGTAGTTTATTTAAAGACAAGGGGACAAAATTTACACATTATTTGGAGACAAGAGTACTGAATTTGCACAAAGAAATTGTTTCCATTTCTTAGAACTTCTTCAAGTGCATTAGCTAACGGCTATGGCCAAGAATTTCTTGCCTTGAATTAGAGTGTGTTTTTCGTTCTATCATCATTTTGTTTTTAATGCAAGCTCGTTTTTATACGTTTCTATTTTTTGGAGAAATTCCTCGGACTTTACAGTAATAGGAAACTGATTTGGGAAATGTCATCGATTAAGGAAAAAAGTTTAATTCATTTTGTCATTTAAAAACTTTTTTCTTCTAATAATCTGTTTGATCTCTCACACATGTCCATGCATGAGAAATGCTTCACTGCTGCTGAATTTCCCTTGTCTAATATCCTCTGTCAGAGCATTACCATATATCTGGCTTTCTCATTACTTTGTAAACCAGATTTTATCGAATCGAGATTTGTTTTACCGGTTTCGTATTCACACATCGACATCGTCATGAGAATGGGTATACTTTAGCCCTACTGTGTGCGCAAGTTTTCCTGAAGAGCAAGGAATTCCATATTTATGTTTTAATGTATATTTAACATAATTCCATTTCCCTTTAGGTTGTGATGTAAAGAAGAGCACTGACTGAATGAGTCTTATCTTGACATAAATACTATTTTACAATAACACCATAATTGAAAGTAACATATGAAAGGTTGGTACATGTACGCGATATACACCGTGTATTTTACCTTCAAAAGTTACGGGGAAAACCAGTAAGCTTTATGAATAAGTGTTTTACCCTAAACATTACTGACTTGTTTACTCATATGGAACCTTGCCTCCGTAAAGCACTTCGGATCTAAAATGTGTAGGGTCTGTTTCTGATTCCTACCTTTAGGATGGACTTCTGTGGACTGGTACTCATGCTTTACACGTGAACAATGGTCATCTCGGTTTAAACTCGAGATGAAATCATATAAATGCCCATCATATTTCATTGGGCAAGGCGCTGTATACTGGAAAATATCCAGTTTTTACAATTACCATATGGGTTTGTATATCCATAAAGTCACACGGTTTGAATACTCCAAAGAAACGTGCTTCCACCTTAGTTTAAATTCCAAGTTTTTATATTTGCTATATGAAAGAAAGGCCATTCATCTAAATTATTATTCATACTGAATTCTTAGCTGTTACCGCCATCACATTCTATGACAGCAATCTGACAAAGTCTTACGATAGGCGAAAGTCCTAATAAGACCACTTTAATGAATTCAATCCAATGCAACAAAAGTGTACATTATATACATATAGTAAATTTGCTTTAGTTCATCAGTCATTTTCTTTTGTCTCTAATTATAAGGCTCCGCGAAAAATGATAGGGAATGTACAAATTCGCTGAGGTCTAGTTTTTGGATTGAATCCCAACCTCGTGTGGTTTGTGGTTACATCATCGCGCACATGGATCTCACTATGCCATGACTCGCTCATCTTTTTTGTGTCTTTGTGGGAAAATTTTACGACCGAGGAATATAATTTCTTTATTTCTTGTACCAAACTAAATTATTTATATTACCTTTTTAGTTTTTTACGCCGTACTCAAGAATATTTCATTTATACGGCGGCGGTCAGCATTATAGTGAGGGGAAACCGTGCAGAGCCTGGGGGAAACCCACGAGCATCTTCAGGTTGCTGTCAGACTGTGCCACGTACAAATGAAGAAGACACCATGAGATTTAGTTGAACTTAACACGACTGCATGCATTGGAGAGAGGTTCTCGAGTCATTGGTGCGCTAGCACGCTAACCACTCGGTCACAGAGGCCCCCACAAAATAAATGACGAAGCTCTTGTTTGGTTATGACCCAAATGTGAAAACTCATTGCTTCCAAGAGAAAAGGGTTTTTATGTATGCAGTTTATACTATAGTCTGTTTCATTTAACGTCTTTCTTTAACATGTATATTCAGCAATCTAACAAAGCTGACTTTAACCAGTGATACACCACAAGCTGTACATATTAATTTGTTGGACGCCCATATTATTGCGAAAAAAATTCATTTATGATACTTTTCTAATTTATAATGTTTTCTAATTTATAAAAAGCTTGTTTTCGACAGCAAGAACTTATTAATTTGAGTGACGTCATACGAATATTCAAACACCAGTAGCATGCTGATTAGGAGTAATTTTGCTAGTGATTATGGGCGATTTCACAGACGGATAATATAGGATACACGTTAAAAGAAATAGATTATAACTTCGTGTGCCTATGTCTCTCTTCGAGTAATAGACAATCAAGAACTTGCATTCCGGTTCACAGTGAGCATACTGCATAACTTTTGAAGATATTTTGATGTCATACTTGTATCTACAAAATTGCTTAACAAAGTTTTCATATGAGACTATGTTGTCACATTTCATGCCACAACAGGCTTTATTCCCTTCGCTTAATCGTGTATGGCTGAAGTGAACGGCAGTGTCTTGCAGAGTGGAGGTGCATTATAGGGTTCCCTGTATCCCTGTGTTGTCAGTGTTCTTGTTTTATGATGCATACTCTCAGAATTTCAAGTACTAGTATGTGGTGCGTGGTATCAGGGATTCCAGTATATATGATCCTCGGCGTCAGTTTTTCTGTTGCGTGATATCAGGGATTCCGGTATATATGGTGCGTGGCGTCAGTGTTTCTGGGATGTGCTGTGTGTAGTAGGGGTTTCCGTTAAATGGCGCATTCTGTCAGTTTTTCAGATATGTAGTGCGTGGTCTCTAATATTCCGGTATATGGTGCGTGTTCTCAGGGTTTCCGGTATGACACAAACCACCAACGAACTAAGAAAGTAAATAAAGTACGAAAATAGGACGGAATCAAGAGAAGCAGCTAACAGTTTTCAGTGATGTTGGAAAGACGCAAGGTATCGAATGGCATCGATTAACGAAGAAGTTAAGTTCATTTTCTTATTAACTAACCTTTCTCTTCTAATAATCTATTAGTCTTTCACACTTGTCCATGCGTGAGAAATGCTTCACTGTTGCTGAATGCTCACCTGTCTAATATCCTATGCCAGGGCATAACCATATATCTGGCTTTCTCATTACTTTATAAACCAGACTGTTTGCATGAAACCAAGACAAATTTAAACAGACAACTAGTTAATGTTGTTTCAAGTAAAACAAAACTGCAGTCTGCAAATGCAAGACAATCTTGATTTCTGATAACTATAAATTCACCCTCTGTTGTTTTAACACCTTAATTCACCACATGAGGCCTTGCATTTTTTATCGAATCGAGATAAGTTTTCCCGGTTTCGTTTTCACACATCGACATTGTCATGTGAATGGGTATACTTTAGTCGTACTGTGTGCGCAAGTTTTCCTGAAGAGCTAGGAATTCCATATTTATGTTTTAAAGTATATTTAACATAATTCCAATTTCGTTCAGGTCGTGATGTAAAGAGGCGCACTGACTACATGACTCTTATCTTGACAATACTATTTTACAACACCATAATTGAAGCAAACATAAATACTCACTTTTTCAAATATGTAGTGCGTGATCTCTAATATTCTGGTATATGATGCGTGTTCTCAAGGTTTCCGGTATAACAAAAACCACCAACGAACAAAGAAAGTATATAAAGTACGAAAATAGGACGGAATCATGCAAAGAGAAGCAGTCAACAGTTTTCAGTGATGTTGGAAAGACGCAATGTATGTTCTAGTGAAATCTGTATTCAAATCGTGGACCATGCTAGAGTATCAGTTAAGGGCCTCCGTGGCTCAGTCGGTTAGCGCGCTAGCGCAGCGTAATGACCCAGAAGCCTCTCACCAATGCAGTCGCTGTGAGTTCAAGTCCAGCTCATGCTGGCTTCCTCGCCGGTCGTAAGTGGGAAGGTCATGCAGCAACCTGCGGATGGTCGTGGGTTTCCGCCGGGCCCTGCCCGGTTTCCTCCTACCACAATGCTGGCCGCCGTCGTATAAGTGAAATATTCTTGAGTAAACGCCAATCAAATAAATAAATAAATGGAATATCAATTCTCGATAAAGAAATATGCATGTCAGTTGCGCTTTGATTGCAACTGTTCATATATCCAAGATGGCGACCTATTTCAACACGATGAATATATGTCACCTAATTAAGCGGAATTAGACACAATAATGAAGAAAATCTTCTGAGATTCTGCAGACTCTGTCCATACTTACCCACGAGAGATTTATACTCAAAGCAAAACTTAAGAGACTGAGTGAGGGAGTGAAAGCGTTTGATGAAATAACACTGACACACTAGTTTTTGTAGTAATAACTTGAGACGTTGATTGAAATCGTGACAAAACACGCAGGATCTAACAAAAGGCTGCAAGGCGAGATATGTATACGCCATATGCAGGACTTCTGGTTTATTACTGTCCAAGTAGAAGGATAATTTACAACGTCAAAATTGAAACTATCACTCTTGGCTTAATGTCTACGAGAGAGGAAGCCGTTTTGGTCTTTGCACAAATGCAGGTCAAGATAAGATGTGCCATCTGGAGTGACTGTGGTTTCCTTTAAATCCAGCGAAGCTGACTAAATGTCTTTCACAGCCTTTGCTATATATGCATGGGTTGTTTAAAACCAGCAGATCATCAATATACCGTTTAGTGAGTGGAAAAGATCGGGCGTGGTGAGGATAACTCCTTAATGGTTTCCTGCATACAGTCGTATTCAAGAACAGGTACGGATCGGCCAAAAGAGAAGGGGAGGGGGGGGGGGGGGGGGGGGGCGCAAATTTTTTTACCCATCGGAATACCTATACACTGTTGATCTATGGTTTCCCTGAATTTCACATAGCTGTTATTAACGAGAAATTTAAGCAACCCAATGATAAAGGCATGAAATCGTTGCTTTGCAAATTTGCTTAACTATGCCGTGCCCATGGTTTTGTCCAACTGTATTCAGCTAGACTCACGAACACCCCTCCCCCCCACCCCTCCTCACCACCCACCACCAACCCCCACCCCCTCTCACACACTCCGTCAACCCTAACACATCCGCCCAGTCGGTCTATTTCCCTCCCTATTGTCACGGTAACCGCTAACAGCACCAACAATTCAGACCAAAAATTACATTTTAATAGCTTCTGAATTCTGTGCCATTTACCTTTGTTTTCTTCACGTGAGGCTGTGATAGCGTGCGTGAGAAAACATGGTTGAGAATAATAGGCAGAAGATCTCTTGGCACTACATAATGAATCAGCGATATCCATGCCTTATTCACGTACGACAAAATAGGCCTTTTCTGTTAGACTTTTAGAAAACTACACAGAATCGAAAATGTATGTTATATCTTCATTGTTCGCTATGTGACCCTCTGTATAAAATTCAGTGACGTAAAATCAGTTAATTCTCGGGAAAATGTACTACTGAAAGTGATGGGTAGACATGTGCTACACAACTGGTGTCCTGATACAGTTTGTACTGTCGAGCGCTGTAAACCGAAATACTACTAACAATTCACCAGAAAACTAGCGATAAAGGCAAACGTTGTATTCTGTTTTCCAATGGCATCACGAGAACGTTCTAACGGATGTAGTAAACCTGTATATTGTTGTACCGCATTGAGTACCGAGGTCCTTAGAATGCTAACTAATTCTATAGTTACTGTAGAATGTATGTTCAGAATATGGAACTTTCTGGTTAATTCTGGTGGGGTTTTAATATCACTGTTGTGCAAGTCTAACCCAGGACCTTCCCTGGCCTAGAGATTTAAATAGCTCGCTCTTTGCCATGCATGGATTACCATGAAATTACGTGTTCAAATCTAATGTATGTATATGGATCTCATGTTGAATATACAGCGACTTTACGACCAATTTTTTCGTACTGAATAATGGCGATCTCCTCTAACATCGTGGTGTAAGTGAAATATTTCAAACATACACGAACTAATACACAGTTAATTCAAACAAATTATTTTCGTATAGAAAAATTTAAGAAAGCACAGTATTACCATTGCTAGAATACTAAGTCTGTGAACATTGTTACATACATAGAATACATATAATGTGCGAGCAGAATTATAGCTGTGAAGGCTAACGCACTGCAGAACATAGAGGCCTCGAATTTTCTGCATGCACAACTCTTGGATAGGGTAACCCGTTAGTGTTATTCGATTTTTTTTAACATTTTGTGTTGATTTACAAACAGCCAGTTTCCGAATGATAATAAAGCAGCACAATGACAAAGGAGCGTTCATACTCCTCTATGGTCGTTTGAAGACCTGTCAGCAATTTGCGGCTGTTCTTGGGTTTTCCCCAAGCTCTGCCCGATTTCTACATGGCCGCCGTCGTATAAGTGAAATATTCTTCAGTACTGCCTAAAACACCTACCAAATACATAAATAAAATAATAAATACTGATTTACAGTGATTGATAGAATTTACTATTAAATAATTGAACTATTGTAAACACTATAAATGAAAGCGAAGTAGCACAGACACAGAATATGTCCCAGACAAAATTGATCAACTTAATTGATAAAATAAAAAATGGAAAAACGTTTTCCGCAGTGCTCAGAATTTCCACGCTTTCTAAGCCGTTTCATTGTAGAGAATACCTTTCTACAGCAGAGAAAAGGTTCACACTTCGAAGGAAAAGGCAGCAACGCAGAAAAAACCTTTCCACAGCGGAGAAAAGCTTTACTCAGCGGAGACAAGACAAGGTGTACGTTGCGGAGAAGATTTTTTGACCGGGGTGCAAATCTTTTCTCGGCGGCGGAGAAGCTTTTTCCGATGTGCAATGCTTTGCACCGCGATGTACACCCTGTGAACGAGAGGAAAAGGTTTAGGCCGCTGAGAAAATCTTTTTAGTTTTTCACCGCACAGCGGAGAAACCTTTTTTCATTGATATATATATATATATATATGTATATATTCCCACAAAATAAATGTGTGTTTGATCATCCAGCGTAAGTAATTAAAATTTTGTCTAGTATTTATTACGACCAAGCGACGTATATCAAACTTAGGCCTATATACACGTACAATAAATTTATGAATGAAGCGACTAAAATGATACTCGCCAGTAATGTGGACGTTGATCTTTTATATACTCGAAGTTAATATACATAAGGAAACCCTATATATATATCCCAAAATTGCAATTACTCAGTTATATGTGTATTTGTAGTGAAATGAATCCAAAAGTTACCTGGTTGAGCAGAGATGCAGCTTTCACAATATATAAAAAGCTGAAGTATGCATGTCTATATATTGGTGAGCGAAAGCTGAACATGCAGGGGTAACAACAGAAAAAAGAAAAAAAAAGTTGGTACAAAGTGAGACGCTAATAATAGTAAGACAGACTGAATACTCCATTTAGAACAACTAATCTATCGTAGTCTGGCAAAACTGACGTCTGATCTCTTTATTTATTCATTCAGTTGTTTGTTTGTTTGATGTATTTATTTAAAATTATGTGAAATAACTAACGGGGGCAAGCTTTCTATAAAAAAGTAGAGAAAATCGGGAAAAAAAACCCAAGGAGAAACCACAGCACACCCTAAGATTCGTACATGAACATACGCCAACGGAAGATTGATTCTTTAAGATATCTCTGCTATAGTCAAAAAAAGTTCAGACATGGCAAATTCCACACTCTAACCTAACTTGTTAACATCATCTGTTACGCCTTACCCAGTCAGGGGGATATATCCATGTATATTTGATAGACTACACTCTCTGTAGTGTTTTTTATTTAACTAAGAAGTCGTAAGGCTTTTAGAATTCTTTCCCGAATATGTCCATTACATGCACGTCTGTACAGATCAAATTTATATGCTATACAGGTCTATGTGACCATTGCGGAAGAATCTTTGGAGCACTTTTTACTTAGGTGTAATACATTCAGCCAGCTTTGTTTCAAGCTGCAACAGTGGGAAGCCTCACTTAAAGATAAGTACCTTGCAATGCACGGTGTACTTGTTCCAGAGAAGAGCAGGATCAGAATTCCCCAGGCACTTTCAGAGGTTGTTGTGTCCTCCGGAAGATTTTAATTTTTTTTATTGTAATTTTAGTTACAGAATAACCTGAAATATACAGATTTCTTTGACGCCCATGTTGTTTTGGTGTAAATGAGTCATCCACGCCAATATCGCAAACACCAACCAACCTTTCTATAGTCTTCCTCACCAAATACTGTCCTGTTGCATTGGCTTTAACAACTGTAGAGTGAAACATTTGAGGGGCCTGTAAGTTACATTGATTTAAAATTTCCATATTTCCGAAAGGAAGAAATAAACGAACTAGACAAACACGTGTATTAATCAGCCGGGAAATGAACAATCCGCTTAACCACAGGATCGATTAGAAGTATCAATGATTCATTACAGAAGCATCATGATTAATGTGAGTTAACCAAATAAATGTGCTCAAAAGTCTTCGGGAAGTAATCCAGTGTATCATTCGGTCTTTGTTCAATTAATCGAGAATCAGTACAATGATTTATTTATTTACGAATTAATGTTTCGCGCCGAACACAACATTATTTCACTTATACGACGGAAGCCAGCATTATGGTGGGAGGAAACCGGGCAGAGCACTGGGGAAATCCACAACCATCCACAGGTTGCAACAAATACAACGAGAGCGTTAATAGTTGTCACTGATGTATATAATTCCGCTAAGCTTGCACGGGGTTAAGGGGCAAATAAGCATACTAATGTTTAAGACATTTGTACATAGTGCTATATATGACTACCTGAACAACTGGAATGCCTTTATTTGTATTTGATCTGCAATACCTATTTTAAACTTGAATTTCTTGCCTTAAATACCGGCTGTCATCCCTGAATCAACTTGACGACTGATTCTGTCTTATATTCTCACCAAAACAACTTCTCTCTTTAATTTCTACACCACAGTAATATTTTAACTCGAACATTTTTGTCTTAGTAGCACTGATGAGCAACATGGTGGTTTCAGTTTACGTCAGAAATTGTGTTTACGTCAAAAACGTCGTGTTTAATAAGATCGCGACGTTGTGAGTACGAATAGTGACAATCATATAACACAACTAAAATATATATTCTTCATTAACGTCAACATATAAACTAGCACAAAGTACACGATTTGGAATATACTGGTTAAATTAGGCATTCTTCGTGCACTTTTTTTCGGTATCACTAAAAACTCTTGAGTTTTGAGCCGTCATATAGATAAAATATTCTTTAGTGTGTCATAAGCACCAATCAAATAGATAAATAAATAAATAAATAAAAACTCTTGACTGCATGCCTCTCTCCTAATTTCTTACTTATGACACCGTCATATTTTCTATACTATATATACATTTTTAGTGTTTTGTGTTTAACGTTGTTGTGGAAATTGCTGTATGTTATGATTAATAATGTCTCAAATAGATTAAATGATACGCTCGTACAAAATTGTGGCACACATGTTACTGTCTACTACATGTTGAGGAGCAGTGAGATTCTCCGCTCTTTTCGTGAGGCCTTAGTTACATTATATAAGCGGGCAACAAGGCTAACAGGACCGTTTATAAGTACGTGTATTAATGACCACTTAAATCGTCTTCCACCATTATGCATGGTTTTGCACATCTGTACGTCACACGTGGGGAATATCTTCAGTACGTTGCCAAAGATCGATGGTTTACACTGGTCACTTTGCATGGTTTCCGCCACCGAGAACTGACCACCCTCGTGTAAATAAATATTTCCTGACTATGATGTTAAACAACTATCAAATGAGTAAATTATTTTAAAAATTAAAAAAAAAAAAACACCGGAAGAAGGGCATCGTCGAGTGGTTAAGGTGCTCACCTTTCAACCTCTAGGTGTTTTGGTGCAAATTAAAACGTGTTTTGATGCAAATTCAAGCGAAATGTTGCAATGCAATATCATTCAGTGTCTCATGTTGTAAAACGATAACGTGAGTGCTTGAGGTTAACGTCGTACTTTTTTCGGCCATGAGGGTGTATGTAATGTGCCTCCTTGCTGCAGGACGGATTTCCACTGCGCTTTTATCTGGTGCTGCTTCTTCACTGAGGCGACTTACCAAAGACAAGTAGTCCGCCCCACCCGTACCATTATACTGCCACGGATCTAACAGTCATTACACTATCTCCTTAATGCTAAACGCCAAGCGATGAAGCTGCAACTTCCTCCTGTAAGGTCTTAGACGTGACACGACCCAGGATTGAAGCTAGATCCATAACCGCGAAGCGGGCGCTCTAGGAACTGATCGGGCCATCGGGGCCGGTGTGCGCCTTAGATAGCATAGAATGAGTGAGTGAGTGATTGGGGTTTAACGTCGTGCTCAACAATTTTTCAGTCATATGACGACGAAGGAATCCTTAGGGTGTATGTAATGTACCTCCTTGTTGCAGGACGGATTTCCACCGCTCTTTTATCTAGTGCTGCTTCACTGAAACGACTTACCGAAGGCAAGTAAGCCGCCCCGCCCGAGCCCTTATACTGATACGGGCCAATCAGTCATTGCACTATCCCCTCCATGCTGAACGCCAAGCGATGAAGCCACAACTCCCTCTTTTAAAGTCTTAGGTGTGACTCAGATAGCATAGATAAAAAGTTTCATATAAACAGCGTTTAATAGCACTTATATGTAGCTCTTCAAATTTGCATTTCTTTTGAACGATTTTTGGTTTGACACATTTGGTACATATATCCTGTAATTTTTCCGTGTATATTTGGTCGTCGAACAGGCGGGATAAGACGATAATTTGCAAAATGTGATAATTTAAGCTGGTGTAGCTGAGTACGATATATATTGCCAAGCGCCTGAAAATCAGTTTGCGATATATCCCCTTATACATCTGTTTTAAAACACCGGCGATCGTTTTCTAACATCATTAAAAGACTAGATTTTCTCTTTTGCATGACACTATTAATATAAAAAGACATCATTGTATTTAAAAACAAATCCCAAATTGCTCAAAGTAAGATTAAACTCAGAAGCGGTTAATACCGATTTTATTGGAATTCAAACGGTTTTAGATAATTGCTATTACTTTAGAAACCGTTAATCATGGACAATCTTCTAGATAAACCTATGTAGATCGTTTTCCTTCCAGGACAAGCCCTCCACAGGTCGACGTGGGATAATAAAAAAGTGTCTCACGAATCTGAAAAGGAGGAAAGGAGAATCACATGTGCGGGATTGATAAATTTTAATTTCCCAAATTTTTATTGCATACGTTTCTTTCAAATGATAACTTTTCTCTCAAAATAGACACACATAATTTCGGTGTTATGGCATTCGAAAATCATGTAGACAGTTCACGAGTTACTTACACATGTCAACTACATGCGTTTCATGGTTTGCAAAAGAAGTCCTTTCGTGTTAGTATTACTGTCACGGACAAGGGTATCATATACTGGAGGACTCTGGAGTGGAATTATTACGTGTTAGTATTACTGTCACGGACAAGGGTATCATATACTGGAGGACTCTGGAGTGGAATTATTACGTGTTAGTATTACTGTCACGGACAAGGGTATCATATACTGGAGGACTCTGGAGTGGAATTATTACGTGTTAGTATTACTGTCACGGACAAGGGTATCATATACTGGAGGACTCTGGAGTGGAATTATTTCAGCAGGGCTTCATTTAGAGAGCTCTCTGAGAAAACGAAGCGCCTTTGAATTAAAAAAAAAACTTTAGAACTGTTAGAAGTAATGATAATGTAATTTTTCGCTCTTACAATTTGTATGAATTCGGATAGTTTAAGAGATTTGCATAATACGGCCTATGCAATATGGACTGCGTCTCATTAATACAGAAGCACATGTACATAAGTATTTGATAAGCAATGAATTCATGCTGCGATTATTCACCGACTTCCGAAATCGTTATGAACACCGTGTCTCTCACGTGCTACTATATGTATATGTATATATTACTGTGAACCTAAGAAACATTTTGTAGCTTAAATCTTTAATACAACTCACCCTTCTACTTTTACTTACCCTTGTTTGTCTCTGCTTGGCTGTCTAACTCATGCTTGATTAAATATTTTGTTTTGTATTTTGCGGCTTTTTTTACAATTCTGAGAGTCTAAATTTTCTTTTAGCGAAGTTTATGAAGAAAATATATATATCAATCAGGACAAACGTTTGACGCTGTGGACCTAGAGAGAATGGTTCGCTTAGAGTTACCTCCCTTAAATGCACACGATAAGAATACTTTGTTCTACTCAATCATCTTGAGTAAAGATTCATTCATTGTAAAGCAGTTTTTTTAAAAGATGGATACAAAAAAAAGATACACGTTGTCTCACGAAGCATCCAGTCCTTGTACGTACCTGTATATGTGAGCTCATTGTAAAACATAAAATAAATAAGTAATAGGTCGCAGTAACCTGCGGATGGTCTTGAGTTTCCCCCTGGCTCTGCCCATTTTCCTCTCACCATAATGCTGGCCGCCGTCCTTTAAATGAAATATTCTTGAGAACGGTGTGAAACACCAACCAAATAAATGAATCAAATAAATATATAAATAGAGCCTGGGTTCAATTCTGGATTAAGCATGAGTATCTCAGTTGTGCTTACACTCAAACACACCGACATTGTAATGTAGCACATGCATTTTTCTGAAATGGTGAACACCTGTTTCACTACAGGAAAAAGATGTCTGTCTTATCTCACAAACCAGGTAGGAATCGTGCATTTTTAAAGAATTTGAATCAGAATGTGACAGGTGGTCGTGCTACGAAGGCCTATGGTGTCTAGTAGCATCCAACAAAAAATACATAACCACCCTTGGCTCAGGTAGGCCTATGTAAATATCTTCCCATTTTTTTTAGGTCTGGAGCAAATCGTTTAAAGCCATAAGAAACACTTTGGGTCAAAAAGACTGTGGAGTTATTTTAGCTTCAAGTAACTGTTTTCTGCAGGAGTATGTTTCAGGACAGGTGACCAGTGACTATCCTTAAAATGTTCAGTGGTCGTAATGATATGTTTCTTTTTGGCATAAAAATATAAACACGTTTTCAATATTTAAAACAAGTACGGCGTGTTATTTTAGCTGGCTGGCTTTCCTATCCAATTATTTATAAGGAATAGAAATATGGCAGTCCCATGAGGTAGTACCATGTACATAACGTCGTGTGACATCTTTATTCACGAACACGATCGTTATGTATGTACACGATGGTTGAAATATATCCGCAAAGTTTACACTGTCTGGCGCGCCAAGGAAGGAACATAACTCTGTTATATAAACTTTGCTATATTAAGAGACATTAAATGATTTCCCGTGTTTACCTGTGATATTTACACAAAGCGGTCTGCCACGATTATCTCTTTCTCGATCTATTGTATGGCCTTGGTCCAGTATGCTTATAGATGACAGGCTGACGTAAATTAACTACTTTGAGACGAAAGCACTAGTACTAAATATGGGAACCAATGATGGGTGTCTGGCAACAGATATACAAATAGACATTCCACCCGATCAATCACTTGGTTCATTGGTATATAGCACCGTATAAATGGTAACATTAAAGATTCATTAGGTCTCTCGTAAATCATATTACTTTTGCAAAGTTCATTTCATCTCAATAACCTTACCAGAATCGATGATTTCTTACACTCGACTAGATATACGTATAACAAAACCAGTACCGCAGATGTACACTCTCTTGGTTTGGTTTGGACATATTTTTAAGTGTCAGTATCCTGTGAGCAAACAAATAGTGGTATAAAAGAAGGAATCTCCTCTGTTTGATCTTACTGTTGGACAACGCAGAATAATAATGGAGGGCTCATCTGTTTTCATGGAAATTGTTGCAGTTTTGATAGTTGTCTTCTGTTACTCTAATACAGGTAGGTTATATGAAAAAGGTGCCATTTAAACACTACATGTGTACTGTAAGAGAAGAATAAATGTGACATTTTGAAATGCTTATACAGGTAGGGTAGGCCTACAGATATCATTTAGACGCGTTGTGGCGTCCTCCAGGACAATTGTTGCAAGCGTGTATATTTTGCTACCATAGAAAACTCTGTATTATTTCGGAATTTACCGATGTTTTGGTATTAACCAAATGCTTTGAACTAGGTAAAATCCGGTTTAAAAAGTTGATTTTGTTATATGTAATTGAAAAATACATTTCAATACATATAGCATGGTTTACACAATAGTGAAATGATGAAGATTTTCAGTCATCCAAGTACCATTTATACATTGTAAATTCTATTATTTTTTCAACTGTTTGCAGGTGCTCAAAAGGAGACTACTTACTACACGACGTATAAACTCCACACAGCACGCGCCACGTGGTTTGCAGCGCGTGAGGCTTGTATTGCGGAGAACGGCTTTCTCCTGGAGATTACCACCTCCTCAACAAACAGCCTGATTCAAGACCTATTGAATGTGGAGCCGTGGTTCACCCCAGTAAGGTGAGGATGTATCTCCCTACTCTGTATTTTGCGAAACATCCATTTAATGCATTAGTTATGTATTTTGGTATGTACATTGATGAAGCAGGAAGAAAACAGCGGCCGATGGGTTTAGGTGCTTGCGTTTCGATAGCTCGGAGACATTAAGCGCATGGCCATTGTTGGCAATAAACAGTTGATGAATCAAATAACATAAATATGAGACGAAGGAACAGCTCTCACGAATCATAGTTCTTTTAGTTCAGAAGTTTGCGAGCTAATAAGTAATTTAAAATTCTAGTAAGCAAGATAACATGGGTTTAATATTCATCAGATAATAATGCAATTTCCATCAAAACGATTTGCACTTATTTCTAAACCTCACGAAAGCTCACAGATAGGTAGTTTAAGCTTGATTTCCCATCAACAATTCAATAGAGTTAGTGACTAAGATGTGCACTCTGTTTTCATTTGCAATTTGCGAATGCGAATAACGTAATACTATAAACGTATGTATGCACGCTTGGGGCTTAACGTCGCACTTAAGTCGTATGACGACGAGGAGTCATTTGGGTGTGTGCAAATTGTGTCTTCTCGTGGCAGGGCGAGGCCATGCTGCCAAAGTGCTTGCGCCACTAAAGTATCATGACGAAGACACAAGACATGACACTCCACTCATTCATATTATATGTCAGACACCGGGCCAACCAGTCATGTTTCCTTGTTCTAACCTCTCACTGTTGAGCGCCAAACGAGGTATCAGCGAGTACCATTTTAAAAGTCTTTGTTATGATTCGATTCGGGTTTGATCTTGGGGTCTACAGACTTCGAGGAGGATGCTCTAACCATTAGGTCGCAGAAGCGGTTAAATAATACTATAAATGATAGATACATTTCAAATATAAAATATATTAGGTAAAGATGTATTGCATATATTTAATGAAATCATTAGCTCCTTGTTCCTGGGATTAAGTAAGAAATGCTACTTTTATGTCTGAACAACCACATATAGTATTCTACTTGCCAATGTCTTAATGTGCTATTCTTGTCTGTTGTGAACATAACTAATCATAATACCAGAACTCATTTTCCCCTTACAGCGAAGACGACTATGCCTTTTGGACTGGCCTATACGACACAAATCCACCAATGAGAGATTACATCTGGACAAACTCTTGTACTTCTAAGACAGAAGCTTCAGTTGATTGGTACGCGTCGTCCACCGTGATGTCGCCTTGTTTTCTGTCCACGCTAATGTCTGTTTATTTGAGACCAGAACTATGTGAAAAGAGACATATGTTCATCTGCGAGATAAGAACAGGTGCGTGTTGCTTGTATAATTATATTCAGTACATTTATATTGTGTTAGACAACTGATCAAGCTATCCATCACATAACCACCCTTGCGCACATGCATTTTAATTAGTTGTGATAAATTGTATTCTTACGCTTCTGTATATAGTTTATATGGCATATATACGATTGAGGAGCCCCCTCTAGTGACCACTGCCTGCGGGCAATCATCGATAAATAAATCAGTAAATAATTTATTTAAATCCAATCCGATAATATAAAGGAACTTGTCTCGTAGTAGATCTGGACTACCTGTACAAACTTGCAAGAGCATTAAACATTGGAGTACTGTGGGTGTGCATGTTTATCCCCTTAGGGTTAAAGTATTACATTAGGTTACAAATCCACGCTTTACTATATTAACGGTCGTTGTAAAATAAAGAGGGGACCTCCGTGGCTCAGTTGGTTAGCGCGTTAGCGCAGCATAATGACCCAGGAGCCTCTCACCAATGCAGTCGCTGTGAGTTCAAGTCCAGCTCAGGCTGGCTTCCTCTCCGACCGTACGTGGGAAGGTCTGCCAGCAACCTGCGGATGGTCGTGGGTTTCCTCCTACCATAATGCTGACCGCCGTTGTATAAGTGAAATATTCTTGAGTACAGCGTAAAACACCAATCAAATAAATAAATAAATAAATGTAAAATAAAGACAAAGTAAACGGTGACAAAGGGTTATATGGTGTGTATGCACTGCTACGACATCAATGTTCAATGATACGAGATAGCTTCAATATCTATCTCCATATCCGTGTCATGTTTATGAATACTCAACTTTTCATGCCAATTGTTGTTTGTCGGTTGATACCAGTATAGTTTATCTTTATCAGCAAATCATTCCGGCTGTATCACCTGTATTAAATGTTGGACAGTGGACAAAAACTCTTGCACTTTAATAATCATACAGATTTAAAAGCTACAAAAAGTTATATGATAGATTTTGATAAAAGCTTTTACTTTACCTGCCTTTACTTGTACTGCCTTCAGCGGAAGGCTGTGTGTTTCAGCAGGAATCGGCAGCGCCCCCGTTTCCTTTTAATCTGTTCGCCATGAAGTCTGTCAAAACTGTGAACGACTGCGAAAACATATGTACCTCTGAACAAACCTGCGCTGGAGCAATACATTGTTCTGGTTTCTCACCCACGTGTCTGATATTAACCAAAGATGAACTAACAAAGGTGACATCACCTGGGCGGTGTACAGTTTCCAGAGAAAAATGTTACGGTAAGACAGATGGAAGGTACCAGAAGCTCAGTTAATTTGTTTCTGAATCTGTTAAACGATTTTTAAAAACGTCGTTAAAATTTAGGATCGAAATGACTCTTCACATTGTCTGGGTGTAAATTTTCATCGGATTTGACTCCAGCCTCTGTAAAATGGCAGAAGTAGTATTTTTTTTTTCAAACACACACTTAGAGGCAAACCTCACATAACGATGTTCCTGACTTACAATAAACATTTTGGTATATTTAAAGTCCTAACTGAGATAAATCGACATGAGACTGGATGTCACTCGTTACGTTCTTGAACAATGGGGAGACGGCATATTTTTTAATCCGTGAGGTGGCGCCAGTGTGAAGTAAGACCTCGAGCTATTGTTTAGTCGAAAATGGATTGTAGCGTAACGTCTACACCGTTACGATGTATCCATTTATGTTGTAACGTCGTAGTGTCTTTGATGTGACGTCATCATGATGAACTGGAAAGGAACATTTCAAGTCAATAAAGTGATGTCAGGTTTGACGATTACCCATTGCCAGTCATAACTGGTGTGTTCTTTATGCTGTAGTCTAATATTGTATGCAAGCATAAATCAGAGTTCTGCTGGTGGACTAAGAGGCATCAATGCTTCCCTTTGCATTGTTTTCATGTGATTGTTTATTAAATGTTATGTTCAGAATAATGAGTCACACTTGATGGACTGAGTAGTTTCTAGGTAAGGCCTGGTGTCTTTCAGCGAGTGAAAATAATGAAGTGCTCTTCAACATTTTTGCGTCTGAAAAAACGTCTTCTTAGGAGAGTAATATGGCCATCAGAGAAATAATTTCATTCATATGTGTTTGATAATGAGTATACAATGAAAGATTATTTGGTTTACATAAAATAGTCGTGTCAGTCCAAAAAAAAACAACATCGAGTGATATCACATGATGTATTGAATTACAAATAAGTGAAACACAAATATTTGTTAAGCAAACAGGTTGTCGCAGTGTAAATTCAAATAACTGGACAAAGTAAATGAATAATTGTTTTATAAAATTATGGCTTTATTAGGGTTCACACACAATACATAATCACCCAGCCAATATAGTGTTTCGATCTTTTCTTGCAGATATTGCTCTTGTCACGGCTAAAACATCAGATATTTCTCATGTGACAAATGCCTGTGGGATCGACTTTAAACCGGCAGTGAACTTTATTTCAACATTGACATCTTCAACGATAACGCCTTCAACGACGCCGCCTTCAGCAACGTCAACTTCAAGGACATCTCCTTCAACGACATCGCCGTCAACTCCGTCTTCAACAATATGGTCTTTACCTACACTGTCTACACTCACATCGTCTTCAAAAATACATTCTTCAACAAAATCGTCATTAACAACAACACTTTTAACGGCATCACCTTCAAACACACCGTCTTCATTCTCACCGCCTTCAACCACACAGCGTCTAAACACATTGCTTTCATCTGAACTGCCTTCAACGCCGTCTTCAATCACGGCACCGCCGACCACAACGCCTGTAAACACGCTGCCTTCGCCCGAACCGCCTTCAAACACACCCCCTCTAAACATACTACCTTCATCCACACCGTCTTCAGTGATAACATCTTTAACTACTTCGCCTTCTAATACGTCACCTGCAACCAAAACGCCTTCAACATCCTCCTTTTCCACAGTACTATCACCGACATATGCTTCATTATCAGGTAATGTGCAGACTTCTGTGAAACCCTCGACATTTGCTTCAACAACGTTAGCTTCGATCAGATTAAAGTCAACGGGCTTTATGACTTCAAAAATACATCCTTCAACGGGATTTTATTCAACAATACAGGTTTCAAAACTGCAAGCAGCGTCAATTAGGTCAACTCAACTTTTAACAGTAGCACCAATAAGATTGGCACCGGTAACAAAAGCTTTCACAACAGCATTTCAGATGTCACAAATCTCAAAGAAAATGGTCAAAAGCTCCCCAGTTTCATCAATGATATCTTCATGGCAATTAAGCTCAACAACTTATACCTCAACATCGCGGATTGAAATGGCCTCATCATCAATGGAGCATGATGTACCAAATGTTGTCACTTTGATGCCCATCTTTTCTAGAACTAGTACATCTTCGACCAAGACTTGTTCGTGTATGTGCGGCTATGGGACAGAAAAAAACAGCACAAAAAAAGAGAACAAGTCATTTCAAAACGTTCTGGAAAGCCTAGAAATTAACAAAGCAGCACTTTCGTCCAAACGTAGAAAGTACACTTGCGCTGATGACAGCAGACCATCGGCTCGCTACGTGGGTTGCGTAGGGGCTGCTTTCTTGTTCATTGTGTTTTTTCTCCTTTCGGTGTTTGATCTTGTTCGTGTTATCTGTTTCTTTTTCAAGTCCTATCAAGAGATTAGGAAAATTCTGTATAAATGGAACTCAAACGGCTTAAAATGAGAGCTGCTTGACAATACTTGTGTTTAAGTTTCTGTGATCACCTGAATTCTAAATAAAGAACATCTACAGATAAAGAATATTATAATCTATACATGCAACATTTCATGTCAGAATTACAAACACACTATAGAGCTCTTAGCTAATATTTATGATTTATGTTCATATTTCACATTTTATTCATTTATTTCAGTTTTTTATTTGGTTGTTGATTAACGCCGTACTGAGGATTTTTCACTTAGACGACAGTCATTTTTATTTATTTATTTATTTATTTGTTTATTTATTTATTTATTTGATTCGTGTTGTACGTTGTATGCAATAGTATTTCACTTATGCGATGGCAGGCGAGATAGGAGATCGGGCAGAGCTCGGGGGAACTAATTACCAGTTGCATGTTGCTGGCAGACCTTCCCAAATACGACCGGAGAGGACTCCTATATAGCATACACCGTATATGTAAGTTACTCTCAGTCTATTAATAGACATGGCGGGGAACGAGGTGAGTTCGTACTCTTCCATCGCTAAAGGTTTTAAAGATTGTCTGTATGATGAGAACGATCAAAAATGTTAGGCTACTAATTTTTTTTCGTGGACTATAACATGGACGTGGGGCCTCCCAGGCTCAGTTGGTCACATTAAAACAAACAGCTATTTGCATAAAATCAATCTCCATGACACGGGTCATTGTGAGGAATGTTTTGTAGAAGATACTGTTGCGCATGTTCTTTTTCGTTGTAGACGTCATATTGACGCCAGGCGTGTATTTTACGCAGAATTAACTCGTGTGGGTGTTAGGAACCCGTCAGAAGACACGGTTTTAAAACTGGTGAGAAATCACAACGAAGTTTTTCAGGCTGTTGCCAATTTTCTCACTCGCAGCTACAGATTCTAACATCTAAAATGTGTACTTAACGGTGTACCCAAGCATGTCTTGAAATGTTATCTATCGTTGTTTGAACATGCGTAATTTGTCAAGGGTCAAAGCCTAACATTTTCTGTGGACTCAATGTGTTAACATTCCCCCCTCTTTACTGTCCACGCGTGTATCCTTATACCATCGGTGTTCTTTACGACAGCTGTGTAAAGGCTTAGTTCTCTTGGGAAAATAATTTATTCAGCGTTCCGTTTTTGGCGTGCATCATTCAACTTGGATGGGGAAACGCCATTACAAATTAATCTCCACCCCCCCCCCCCCCCCCCCCTTCCGCCCTCCGTGACTCACTTGCTAGCGCGCTAGCGCAGCCTACTGACCCTGGTGGCTCTCACCAATGCGGTTGCTTTCAGCTCAAGCCCAGCTCATGCTGGCTTACTCTCCGGCCGTGAGAAGTTCTTCCAGCAACTTGCGGATGGTCGTGGGTTTCCCCAGGGCTCTGTCCGGTTTCCGCCCACCATAATACTGGCCGCCGTTGTATAAGGGAAATATTCTTGAGTACGGCGTAAATGCCAATCAAATAAATAAATAAATAAATACATATAACATGGACGTGTGGAAAAGGTTTTACAAAATGTTATTTTAAGTAGAAGAACTAAGGAGAAAATTGAAGAACGGAACGTTTGTGACTTTAGACGCTCTTAAAAGAAAGAGGTTCCATTTATGCCTTCGGAATACAGTAAGACAAGTGATTGGTAACTTTATGTCAGCACAACTTCTCGATTTTTCTCGACGTTTCCAAGTTTATCATTGTTATCTTACCACGTAAAAAGGACATATACCGAAATATTTTATCTCGTTATAAACAATTTCTTTTCTTATCTGAGTCATACTCACTTACAAATTAAAAGTTATATATAATTACCCCTACGTGTACACCTCGTAATTAGCCCCTGGAAATCATATAAGTAAAACAGTTATTCAACAAATATTTTTCAAGATAGATGTTTTAGGTCCTTCAATAGCGTGTGCAGCATAGCGACTGGGAGCGAATTAGACATGGCTGTACCCGTGTAGAATTAGGCACTATTTCGCAGTTCACAATCTGTACATATTTACAGCCAAGTCGAGCAATACCAGCTGAGACACGAGGATTTAACTATTCGGGCCAGGGGAGTGTGAGTTGTAGTGACGAGCTATAGAAACGTCTGTCGCTCAATCGCTTAAAGTGACAATCGAGCTAATCTTATATTTTTAATTTTTAAAAAGTATCACCGACAAAAATAAATAAGGATTGAATTATATTGAATGTAAGAAGTGATTGGTAAGGCATTTAAATGCCAATTTAAACGTTGTGTAAGTCCCGTTACGTGCATCAAGGTACGGCATGCTATGAGGTATCACACGCCTGTGTGAACAAGAGGGCCGCTCTATGATTTCGTGAACTAGTAGGGCAAAGGCTATAACGGGTCCCTACAGCTAGTGTCACAGCCAAAACAAGCAAGTTACTAAACAACTTCTGCCTACTGGGTGTAAAAAACCCGATTTCTTTATTTCTTTTTTTTGGTGGGGGGGCTGTATAAGAATCGTCCTTCGACCTTTTTGTTACAGCGTAAGCATGATAGAATTAGAAGTCTCATACGACTGCGATCGATCGAGTCCTCCGTAATCAAAGGATGTTTATGACCAGATATCTGGTCCATAGTTTCCCAATCTGTGGCATTTTTAGGCCATGTATGTAACTTTACCATATCCTACGTTGTCTTACTGCTGTGGCATGTCACGCTTGGACATGGAATAATCTCGAAATTAGTTGTACAAGTATAGCGATTGTCTCCAGTGGTGTGTGTTGTACACATAGAGAAGCCCGTCTGCCTGCCAGCGAATATACCGTCGTGCCGTCACAAAGTCACGGGTATGACTCGATCGTAGTGGGTAGATTTTCTGATGTTTGATCATTAAGTCCTAACGTTGTTCTTCCGTTCTTGATGTTTTAAACGATCGAAATGGACTCAGGGGCCATTTAACTAACTAAATGCTGTTTGGAAAGCCCAGCATTGGGGTTCTACTTTCAGGAGAATTTTGTATGCGAATGTGGCCTCGGGTTTTATCACGTTCTTATACAATTCGCCCACGAACAGCGCGCCTTATCTTCCGTCATCGACTCCAAAGTACCTGATCGCACTGGCTGTTCCGAAAGGATGGCATTCCGCAATGGCACAGAATAGGCTTTGTCGATAAAAGTGTAAATAAGGATGTACGTGGCCACGTGAATCGAAATCACTGGGTATTTCTTGGACAGTTCTAATGTCACTCAATAAAATGATTTCATTAAAAATTTATCATCCCAAACATTTATTATGCCAAAGATACTACTGACATATTCAAATACATCAACAGCGAATCCTGACTGGTTTGTTTTGAGTCTACGCCGTGAAACAGGAGGACCCGTAAATTCAGATCACGTGATACTGCTTAAAGATTCCACAAATTTAATTATATCATTGCTTGGTTGGTTTCACAGGAAACATGTATGTTCTGCATATTTAGGGTTTGTGTTGTTTGAATTGCGACAGACCAGGAATCATTGACGACACCAGGTGAATGTAATCATGAAATTAAATCCTAACGTCGTTAATCTTTTAAGAAAGTAAGTGTGTCGTTCGAAGTGATTCTAACATCGTGTCTTTAAGTTAAGAACTTGATCAGATATCCTGTGAAAGGATAATGCATGGTTTTCTTCTTCCAGTTTTCTCCGCACGAAATACGCCTTTATTTGGGTACCATACGGCGACAAGCTCCAGTCTAATAAATAAGTAGTATTATTCTTTTATAAATAGCGGAGATATCAATAGATGTTTAAAATTAAATTAAATAAGGATAAACAGGTTTAGGGAACGAGCTGCGCATGACGGAGTTAGCCTCCACTCATGTCAGATATTGAATGGTACCAAATGATTGCCAATATTTAGGTCTTATTTCAAGAAATTTCAACATCTTCCTTTCTCCTACTTTATGTAATAGACATCACTATATCACTGGATTTCGATTTACAGTTGAGAGAGATCAATAGGATATCTCTTGTAAACGGTCATTAGTGAAATGATAAGCTCTGCGATAATGATTGAGAGATCTTGTTTCACATCCAAAATCAAAAGATTTTTCTTTCGGGAAACTGACTATAAGCGTATTAACAGAATCACGTAGTCTGTGAGCTGGGAACAGAACTTTGTATTCAGACCAGAAATGAATGTACGGCCACATAGAAACTATTGTGATGTAACATATGGAGTTGAGTATGAAAGTTTGTTCGTGCATGGTTTTGGTCAACAACTCCGAATATGGCCGTCAACTCCACAGTTCATATGTTTTTTTTACTTTGGTATTTTGTACATTAGTGCTTCAAAACAAATTCTGTTTTATCAGTCTGCTATATATTAAGATTTACTTACACCTATTAATGAAGGCAAAAGTATCACTCAAAGTATATTTCTGGAAATATCGACAAATGGTGTTTGCAATAGACAGTGTATGTACAAAACAGCAGCTTTTTCAGCTGCTACATTAGTTAGTGTGAAATTCATTGATTCTCCATTTCACATGAAATACCATGATATACCACTTCACTTAAAGGAGAACCCCAACGACTTTATTTTCAGATTGTGACGGGGTGACGTCATGCCGTGAATACCTGCCGGGATCATGTACTGAAAAGCCCTGCAAAGCATAGACGAATCCGTGCATTTAGCCTACCGACTGTGTGCTTTTCCAGAAGCTATCGTGTGACTTTCACTTGTTTCTCGATTTTCGCTTGCATATCGGCCACGTAGATGACACAAATGCGTTCCCGTCTGGTTTGTCTGACACGAACTGGGCATTCGCCAAACTATGGTAGTACCTGTGGAGAATTTGGCACGGTTTCGCTGTCAGAAGACTATAAATTTTTACAGCCAAGTTGAACGACACCAGCTGTGACACGAGGTTCCATGCAGTCCGGCCAGCCGATTGTGAGTTCCCACTACGGACTTCAAGGTACGGCATGCTGCGATGTACCACGCGCGCATAGCGGCCTGTAGACCAGGTGTGAACTGAGCTGGAAGGCCGCCCTGTAGCTTATTCGGAAACAGAAATCTACTTACTGTCTCCGTTGAGATTACATCTCTAATGGACTTGGGCGCCATATTTTTTACAACAGCGACGTCGAAAGCGAGGCTCGTGCATTACGTCGCCTGATGTGAAATAACTACTTTCGCCTAATGTAAACAACTGCACGCGATGGCGAACGTATACAAGAGTGTTGAACAGTGCGCTATTCACAGGCTTCGTCGGTATTATTATCATCTCCGTCCGTGCTCAATCTGACCCATGGCAATTTAAACATATTTAAACACATATGCGTTGTGTTGCTGCAGTAGCAGGCCACAACTTGGCTTGGAATAGTCTTGAAATTATCTGTAAATGTATAGCGGTTGTTTCCTGCTGTGCGTGTTGTACACCTAGAGAGGCCTCAGGTGCCAGCAGTGAACGTACTGCTGTGACGTGACGAGGTCAACGGTGGCTCGATCGTAGTGGAGTAGATTTGATGGCCAAATTCTGCCGTTTTTCTTCCCTTTTCGAACGTTAAAACGATCGGAATCGATTCAGGGGACACCAAACTATCTGTCTGCAGTTTGGAAGGCGCTTCGCTGGGGATCTACTTTAAGTAATTAACCCATTTCGTGGCAAACGTGGCCGATTAGTTCTTGCATTTTTCATTTTCTACTCTGTTTCGCTCGGTAATATTGAACAACATGCCACGTGCAATTCATGTCTACGGCTAGAAATATAGTAATACCCCCTGCAACATTTTACCTTTCCAAGTACAGTATATTAATGATCCAGCTTCAATGCTGCGTAACAGAAAACAACTCAGACTCTAGCGAAAACAGCGTTCGTCTTAAACATATACTCCATTAAACCGAATGTCTGTTTCAAATTGGTTTATTGGATAACAGATGGGTAGTTATTTGTTTGTACATACACTACTGACAAAAAAACATTATTGACCCGAATGCTGGGGAATCCTGGTGCAAATGACCGCGCAGTTGAAACACAGCATAATCATCGGCAATCATTTGTAGAAAACTCTGAGGATTTCAGTCTACAAGGTTCGATGGTTCAAAACTGGTTTAAGAAAAGTCTTTAATTTTGTTCTTAGTCTAAAAACATCTGTGCACCAGTACATTAAATAAAAGCTTAAACTGATGCTGTTATACTTTGGAGAACTGCATTGGTTGCTGAGTTTGGGTAAAATTTTAAATACAAAGTATGACTTAATAACAGTATTAGCTAATAAACTTTCAAACAAATGGGCCCAGTATGTTCACATTCTCGTACCAAGTTGAAGGCGCCGAAGCTCATATTAAACTCAGTCACTTTATACAGACACCGGGTCAAGCGATTACGTCTTTATACAAACCTATGAACGCTGAGCACCAAATGAGGACACCATACATGAAACCTCACTTAGTGACAGTCCGCACACATCGAGCGGGTAAGCTTTATACACGCTGCGACGCAACAGAATACACCGATACCTACAGATGATAAGCATTTACACATATATGTACTTGTAAACGCCGAGAGCCGACGAAAGATATGAAAAATAGCATTTATTTAAGGTTACAAGCGCGATTATGCCCGGGTAACTGTATCCTACTGTTGGAGTGTCGACGTAAATCTTCATTACAAGGGCCTTGTCTATCAAAGAATATTTCGCACGTGTTTACAGTACCCTCAGTTGTCTGACTACACGTAGCTCCCTTTATTTTTGTTCCCCGGAGAAATAACCGTTCCTTCTGAACTGGCTTTCACAACACGCAGTGCACATGAACAAACTGTGGCATGCAAGGGACTTGAATTTCAGTATCTTCAGGATCTAGACCTTACACTTGTGTGACATGTGGTAGACACATGAATCTTCTTACCTGAGAAATACGATAATGAGCACATGTTCATCCGTGAGATACCAATAGCTATGTACGCGGTTGCCCATATACGTTTACGAAATAGCCAGTGCCAAATGGGTGCAGAAACTGTATTATATACCCAGTATACCTTGCTTTAGGTGCTGTTCTTTATTAGGTAACGCGTTGGTTTAATTTAAATGGCGTGGGACAAGGAGTTGTATGTATTCTTTCATGTTGTTCATATGGATATTATTCATGAAAGCGAAGCATTTCCTTAAGAGTGTTATATGCTTCGTGTTTTAGCCATTATCACGCCATGGTCGATCTGACAACCACTGAAATGGATCCCCAAGCCAATTATTGTTATTTGGTTACGAAGCAATAATTGGACAAAGATTAGGCCTACTCTGTGCATATTTTGCATTTGTATTAATATCTAAAGCAATCAATAGCATCGATATGTGTGCACACAGGACAGCTATACTTAGTTGTGAGGGTATACAACTGTACGTGCTAGCGCGATAGTCACAGAAGGCTTACTATTTATGGCCAGTAGTTATGTTATGGTGTAACATTTTATACGTATTGATAGAAACGTTTGCCTTAGGAAAATGCAGATAATTTCAGACTGGAACACATGATTTTATTCGATGAGTGGGGGATATAGGCTCATGTCAGTCACGTTTCCGTACTTGGAACAACCTATCAAACCTATAATCTACACTGTGTTCTCGTAAAACGGAAGTATAATGTTGCAAATGTATACACGAGACAAAAGGCAAAGGGCCGGAATTAAACTGCAGTCAAAAGAGTTGTAGTGCTATTTGATACAGTGCCCTAGGGTGATTTTCCAAAATAAATGAAACTTGTAACAGGTGTTACCTTGAATTATTTGTATATTCCCTTTAAATTTCAAACAAGGAGGGAGGTATCCGGTCACCGCTTTCACTCGATGATTTTCTATCCGTAATGACCATGAAGTAAGCATGATGTATTCGTTAATAGTATGACAATTCCTAGACGTCACTGACGTTAATAGTTCTAATTATTATACTTCCGTTCTACCAAAAGACAATGTAGATTATAGGTTTGTTTAGTTCAAGTTGTCCCAAGTACAGAAACGTGACTGACATGAGCGTATAATACATCTGTAACACTGTTATATTTCCTGCCTAACAGAGTCAGAGCTTAAGACATAGTTCTGGAGCTGTACATCAAGACAACTGTGTCACGTGTGACAAAAATGTCCTTTACATGTACACCCAAACTTAACCACATAGAACATGGGTACAGAAATGGCGACAAGCTGAGCTTTAATACAGCGGGATTCTGCACAACAAACTCCAGCATCAAGAGATTTAACAACAGAAGCATCCAGAACACGATCTCCAGCAACCTAGGCCAACCACGCAGAGTTGAATAGCATGGGATTCAACTGTGTTCTACATGGACTGAGTGATCACAGCAACGCAGACTTTAGCGACGCAGAGTACATCAAATGGGGTTTAAAACGTCCCTTAAAACCATGTAATTCTCAAGTCAGAACATTCCCGTCAGAAAGACGATGCAAAGGTTGAAAATCACGAAAACTTCAATTCCATCTTTGCGAAGGTGGTACATCAGCTGGAGTTTTGATTATGATCATTTTCATCTCCATTCAAGACCTTGTTCGGGTAATTATATTTTATTTTGCCTTTTGTCGCATGTTGAAATTGCTTTGTAAAACCTGGAGAATTTGAGGCCACAAGATCACAAGACTTTCCCGTTTCTTGTGTATCCATCATTGCAAAAACTCACCATACTTTATTACGTATAGCGATTCTACTAATTCTTGGGAATAACTGCAGATGGTCAGCGCTTGAGTGAGAAACCCGCTATTAAAATAAAACTTTATTTATCTGATTGGCGTTTTACGTCGTACTCAAGGATACTTCATTTGTAAATGTACGGTCGCGATGGGCATGCTCTTATAGCGTGGAAATATACCCCACAGAAAATCTCGTCTTCAACAGCGCAAGATGATGTCATTGCTGAAATTTCACGAAACCGATGTATAGCACTAAATGTGAGATAGGAAAATACATGTATAGCACTAAATGTGAGATAGGAAAATACATGTATAGCACTTAATTTGAGATAGGAAAATAGATGTATAGCACTAAATGTGAGATAGGAAAGTAGATGTATAGCACTAAATGTGAGATAGGAAAATAGTTAAGAGGTAAAATTCTAGTCAGCCTGTGGATGGTCGTGGGTTTCCCCCCGAGCTCTGTCCGGTTTCCTCCCATCATAATGTTGGCCGCCGTCGTACAAGTGAAATATTCTTGGGTACGACGCAAAATACCAATCAAATAAATAAATAAATATATTCTAGTCGTGGTTTGATGTTATAGCCTATGCTGAGAGCAGAATGATATGTGGTCGTGTTGACGTGAAGCAGATTTAACTGTCATGGCATTTGTTCTTAATACCTAATATGTGTGTTGCTAGTGGGACTGAAGAAAGTTACTGTCTTTTCATACCTTAAGGCTGTTTAATCCTTCAATCTTGGATGTTGAATATGTCACCAATTCCGTTAGTTAACCTAGAGGTAAAACGTCTATGAGGCTCACATCAAACAAGACTAGAGTACTCAGAACTAAGGCATCAAATATTCAAATGGCTTTATGGGTCGTCTCTCCAGTTTACGTGTGAAAATAATTATGTTTGGTTTAGTTCTTTAAAGCTGTTCTTTTAAGTACGAACAAGCTCCTAAATTTGCTGGCTGTATTTTCTATAGTTCTGGTTTATATTGAAGGACTTGCTTGATCATGAGTTATCTCCCTTACATAAGATGTGTACCCGCCACGATTCTGTTTCCTTCGCTCTCGTTTTTGGTGGTGCCTGCGATACAATAACTTGTTGACGACCTTAGTTGGGGTCGCTTTTGCAATTGCTGCTCGTTGACAACCACTTGGCCTTCACCAGTATGACACTCCAGTCGCCTCCTCACACTTAACAAATGAAACACTTAAACAACAATGAAATAAATAAATGAGCAAAAAAAACAATAAATAAATTATCAAACACATAGGATATATAGGTGAACCGAATGATAGGCATACGATTATAATGCAAATACATGGATTAAAGTATAGAAAAGTAAGAGATATTTTGTATAAAACAGCCGCAGATATTAATAGTTAATATTTATAATTATACTATAAACAAATTACCAACAACTGTGAGACATCTAGTGATGGGAACGATATCTGGACAAGTTTTAGCCTCGATTTAATATGTCAAATGGGTGAAAATTGTTTGAATGCAAATTCGAAATTTAGAAATACAAGTTAAAAGCCGTAGTTAATCTTAGCCTTTTAAATGGCGTATGGTAGTGGCTTGTGGTGCATGGCGTGAGGTCCAGTCTCCGTAAAAGGAACCTTTGAAGTTATTTGTACTGTTGTATGTATGTTTGGGTCACTGTGTATATGTACTGTGTCTTCATGTGGCAGGTTGAGTCCATGCCGCCAAGGTAACACCAGACATGACCCCCCCCCCCACTCCCCCGCTCCCCCGCTCCCCCGTCACATTATACTGACACTTATTGGCTCTAATTTCTCAGTGTTGAGCGTAGCAACAAGTCTTTGGTATGACCCGACCCGGGTCACCTCCACGTCTTTGTAACAAGGAACTCACCAAAGGCACGTACCAATCCGCACTAATAAATCAAGCACAACAACTACATCGGCCAGCACTAATAACCAAGCACAGCGACAACAGCGGCATGCACTGATAACCATGCACAGCGACAACAGCGGCCTGCACTAATAACCAAGCACAGCTACTACAGCGACCCGCACTAATAACCATGCACAGCGACCACAACGGCTAGCACACGTAACCAAGCACATCAACAAAAACAGTCAGCACTAATAACCAAGCACAGTGACCACAACTGACTGCACTAATAACCAAGCACAGTGACAACAACGGCCTGCACTAATAACCAAGCACAGCGACAACAGCGGACTCCACTAATAACTAAACAAAGCAACAACAGCGACCTCCACTAAAAACCAAACACAGGGACCACAACGGACAGCACTAATAGGTAAAACACAGCTACTACAGCGGACAGCACTAATAGGTAAAACACTACTACTACAGCTGACAGCACTAATAGGTAAAACACAGGGACAACAGCGACCTCCACTAATAATCAAACACAGCGACCACAACGGACAGCACTAATAGGTAAAACACAGCGACCACAACGGACTGCACTAATAGGTAAAACACTACTACTACAGCTGACAGCACTAATAGGTACAACACAGCTGCTACAGCGGACAGCACTAATAGGATAAAACACAACTACAGCAGACTGCACTAATAGGTAAAACACAGGGACAACATCGACCTCCACTAATAGGTAAAACACAGCGACCACAACGGACTGCACTAATAGGTCAAACACAGCGACCACAACGGACAGCACTAATAGGTAAAACACTACTACTACAGCGGACAGCACTAATAGGTAAAACACAGCGACCACAACGGACTGCACTAATGGGTGAAACACAGCGACCACAACCGACCGCACTAATAGGAAAAACACTACTACTACAGCGGACAGCACTAATAGGTAATACACTTCTACTACATCGGCCTGTGCTAATAGGTCAAGCACAGCTACAACAGTAGCCACCACTAATAAGCCAAGTACGACGACGACGACTGCATGCACTAATAACTCGAGCAAAGCGCCTGCAGCAGCTTTCACCAATAAGACAAACACTACTACCACAGCGGACTGCACTAATAAGTCAAGCACAGCGACCATAGCTGCCTGCAGTATAAATCAAGCACAGTGATTTCAGGCTCATCTACCAATTAATCAAACACAGAGACCACATGGGCCTTTACTAATAAGTCAAGCACAGCGACCACAGCTGTCTGCATTATAAATCAAGAACAGCGATTTCAGACGCATGTACTAATCAATCAAACACAGAGGCCACTAAAAGTTAAGCACAGCCACTCATTAACAATTGATGAACGAGTTCTTTCACACTATATCGAAGGGCGAAGGTATGCGTGAGTCACAAAGAAGTTTTAAAAGTTTGGCAACTGGTGTAGACTGTGAGTATTCCTGGCAGCAGCGGTAACACGGTAGAGGGCGCCACTCTCCAGCGCCGCATATCTCTGGACATGTCCCCTGTACAAAATGGCCTTGTCTCCTGCAGCGTTTGCTGTGGACGATTTCCCCAGATGCAGTTTGCGGATACCACTGATTGTTCAATCCACAAATGTAGCCGCACGTCACCTGGCCACGAATATCCCCATCAGTGCACGTCGTGTTTGAGGAAGGTGATGGCCTGAAGGGTGGGGTAAAAGGGTCGCAACCATTTTGTACGGAATGTTCACCAGTGCCGGTGCATGCTATGGTGCAGTGGTTTTCATGGTATTGTTGACAGCATCGTCGGCAAGGCATTGGCAACCACTTCCCATCAAAGCAGACCCGCGCATTGCAGAGAGGAGGAATTATCTCCCCTTTCTTTTGGCAGCGTTCTCCAACATCTCGCCCAGATTCATCTCGATGATACCACTGATCGTATAACCCACAAATGAAACTACAGGCGTCATCACCTTGAGCATCTCCGCTTCTGCATGTCACCGGTGTTATTGTTGTTAGAGAATGAGTTGTAGGGGGTTTCAAAGGGTCACACCCAGTCTCGATTTTATAAACACCTCGTTCACACGTTATGTCGCAGTGGTTGTCAAGATAAGAAGTGCAGCAGGGGGCGCACGGCGTTGACACCCATTCTCCGTCCAAACAGACCTCAGCACATCGATGAGGAACTGGTTTTCCTGGGGACTGACACCGCTCACTGTCATTGGATGCCCCTGAATAAAACTGGCCATTAAGCCCGCAAATAAAACTGCAGCTATTCGACCCCCGGACTTGACCATCGACACAGGCAAGATGTGTAAAGGCGAATACTTGAACTTCTAGCAGAGTGGATAAAACGACGGCGGTAGGCATCAGTAGTTCCTTCACAGTCCACCCTAGAAACATCCTGCAGTCATAAAAAAAATAATGACACTAAACTTAGTATATGGTAAAAGCCAAATTTTGAACATCTATCAAAACAGCGTATTAAGCTAAATCTAGATTATACATTCTTGTTATTATTTACCATTAAAACTCAAACCATTGACCCGGTTGAATGTGTTTTTATCAAATCTGATGGCATTTCAGTTGACGCAGTTGACTTCCAAATGTATCATCTAAAGTGGAAAAGTTTGAGCGTTCTTTTTTGTGCGTGTTTTTTGTTTTGTTTTGTTTTTTGTTTTGTTTTGTTTTTTGTTGTTTTGTTTTTTTTTTGTGGCGTTTCGTCGTGGAGAAATTGGAATACCTAAACTTAGCATGTATCGGTATTGATGAAATCCACATTCTTAACTTTCAAGAGATCAATTTTAGCAACATTCAGCTTTTGTACACTTCTGAAACCTAATACCTAATACAGATGAGGATTGCTTTGAGTTCAAGTCCAGCTCATGCTGCCTTCCTCTCCGGCCGTACCTGGGAAAGTCAGGCAGCAGCCTGCGGATGGTCGTGGGTTTCCCCCAGGGCTCTGCCAAGTTGCTTCCCACCATAATGCTGGCCGCCGTCGTATAACTGAAATATTCTAATATAATATTATTTGATTAACACCAACCAAATACATAAATAAATAAATAAATAACACAGTTGAATAAATTACTGCCAGTGGTACAGGATTAGTTAATATACTTAGAGTACTCCTATCTTATCCTGAACAATGAAAATAGTTTCAGCAGTTAACGTTACTGCATAACATAGCGATTTTCAACTATGTAATTTATTTGATTGGTGTTTTACGCTGTACTCAAGAATACTGCGCTTTTACGACGGCGGCCAGCATAACGGTGGGGAAAAAAACAGGACAGAGCCCGGGGGAAAAGTGACGACCATGCGGTTCTGCGAGGTTGCTGAAAGACCTTCCCACGTAATGTCGGAAAGGAAGCCTGCATGAGCTGGACTTTAACTCACAGAGACCGCATTGGTGGGAGGCTCTTGTGTCCTGGCGTGCTAACCCCCTCTCGACCACGGATACCCTCTGGCAGAGATTGAACTCACGCGTAGCATAATAAAATTTCTCGGTCTTATAGGTCTGCTTACAGTTGATTTGTATATTCTTTGCCTATGGTGTCAATAAACGTCAGCATACAAATGATCCTAGCGGTCCGAGGGCGTTTGGACTGATAATATGGCTTGTTCAAGCGAAGTATTTTTAATTCGCTGTCTTTAAAATTCAGATCGAGGAAGTGAAATACAATATACAAACAGCAGGGGGAAAAACAAAATTTGTGCAAAGCAGATGACAAAATGAAAACTGTTTTATAACTTTCTTAAACAGTTTGCATCACGTAAAGGTCGTTTCAACCATACAAATGCATTTCATGGATGCCGCACAATTGGGGTAGATTAACGCCTCATGAACTAACTGATAAATTCTTCGTATCAAGTCGGTCCATCAGCCCTCCATTATGGACAGAGGCACAATATCGTCCATTCGCTCAATAACACTTAGCCGTAGCTCTATATAGTGTATCAAAGGTTCTTAGTATATCATTCGTAATGTTTAGGTTATTGCTGTTTACATTGGTTTGATACAGACAGGCTCAAAACAGGCTATCCTCCATCGTTGTTATGTATCGTAACAGACGCAACACAATGGTCTCAAGATATTTGCTTCTTGTGATAATGATCAGTAAATCACCCTGAACTCCAAGCACTGGTCCGACTGATCCCAAAAGGATTCGGTCCAGTAATCTGAGATCCAGGTACTAGTCAGTCCAGAGACAGTAAAATGTGACCCAAGCACTCGGTGAGAGTAAACTGTGATCCAAGCACTGGGTGACAGTAAACTGTGGTCCAAGCACTGGATGACAGTGAACTGTGGTCCAAGCACTGGATGACTGTAAACTGTGGTCCAAGCACTGGGTGACAGTAAGCTGTGAGCCAAGCACTGGATGACAGTAAGCTGTGAGCCAAGTACTGGACGGCAGTAAACTGTTATCCGAGCACTGGGTGACAGTAAACTGTGATCCAAGTACTGGATGGCAGTAAACTGTGATCCAAGCACTGGGTGACAGTAAACTGTGGCCACAGTTCGAAGCTATAAGCAAAAGGGGGCACTACTGTCGGCAATACGGATAAAAATGACTCAACAATTTTTATTCCAACAACGACACAAATTTTAACTATAGATCCGTTTCTGTTGTTTGGGTGATCATCTCACATTGCAGGTCTGTATCCGTCACTATATTAAACACCATAAACGCACCTATGACTGATAGACTTTTATATATGATAGGTTTTTTTTTACGCTAATAGCCTGAGTCATACTTACATTGTATGTTGTTGTGGTCCGTCCCAAGCATCTGATAATGGTTATTTTACACTCATCGCAACTGGTTATAAAGGCGGGTAGAAGGCAGCCGTGTAAATATAAGAATACGTCAATGCCTCTTGGCTACGATGTTGTAAGTCTTTGTAGAAAAATGATAAAAAAAAGTTGTTGACATAAACCGGTCAGATGGTTAATTAAACCATCCTATCTTCACTAAGATCAAGGAAATACCGTGAATTTCGTAAGGAACTCATGTGTGAAAGATGTATCTGTTTTAATACCCGTGCATTAATTCGTGAGTGTGGGGCGGTCGCCTTAGCTCTCCTCACTAGCCAACATGTATCCTCGTACTTAACTTGTTAATGTGTGGAGCAGTTTGTAGGTTTAAGCACTGTATTTAAACGTTGGATTGCCAGAGGGAGAATAATCAAAGCGTCTTATACTGTACATGCTTTGTATGAGGACTGCATGCACAAAGATGAAGAGGTGCTATTTTTTCTATAATACATATAAATAATAAAGAGTTGATCACAATAATGGCCATATTATTACTACAGATAAATTTGTGAAAAAAAATCGTGGATGTCTCTAAAAATATACAAGCGAAAATGGTGATTTCTTTTCCTTTCTGAGCTTTAAGGAAAAGACCTCTAAACATCGACGTAAGCATCACTAAATAGACCACTTAAAACCATGCATAAATATTCTATCATTTATTTTTTTAGATTTTGTGAAAGGAGTTAAAGGCGTTCAAACATTTTAATTCTAAGATGGCTTTATCCAGCATATTGTCAGAGTTTAGGAATTCTGACGTCACAGGAAGTTTTTCCAACTCTAATCAGGAAACTAACTTTTGAAATAGTTCTTTTTACCCATGAGTAAACGATTACTGAAATAATATTCCCGAAAATTCCTTCCTTCTGCTGAATATCAGGAAAAAAGGTGATGTTATGCCTGAGTGCCTAGATACTGTCAGCATGGCTCATAAATCCCACCATAGTATTGAAATATTTGAATGCCTTTTAACACTCTTAAAAAATCTGGAAAACTAAATGAAAGTAGTTTTACGCATAGTTACCTGTGTGATGAACCTTATTTCATATTTTAGCTTTCTTTTACTTTAACGTATGATATTTAGTCAAACACAGAACGGAGAAAGAAGTAAGGCATAGGCATGTCCTAAACACGCACTTGTGGGTATTTAGCTACATGTTCAATATGTAAAGTTTCAGTTTTTTATATCTGCTTCACATCTGTCCATGAAAACGTGGAACAGAAAGCTTTCTATGGTCTTTCTTGGTATGAGGTTTTATTTCGGGTTAATCCAAAGAGAGATCCATTTTTATAACGCTATGTTCTTTTCATTCATGCTGATATTCTGTTTTAAATGACAATTTTCCTGTTTCCCACTAGGAATGGTTCAGGAAAGACATAAAAGCACTTCAAAACATAACAAGTGGAGTGTGTATGTTTAATACGCCAAACTGGGACTATGAGGATTTCATACATTTCATACTTTCAACATTTATCAACATTAAAGGTAAAAATAGAACAACTTTGTCAGGAAAGCTTTGCACCATGCGTATCCAAAAAAAGCCTGTAATTGGACGTGACAAGAGGAAACCGATTATTGTCAAATCCTGATTCAAAGTCTGAGAGCAAGCACCACATCTTCCGTTATGAGAATTATACACGAGTACTCTTCAGTTAGGAGAAGACGATCGCTTATAGTATGGAAACGAGACCATCAGACCATGTTTAGTATTTAAATCTGTGTCTGTAGCTGTCTAGAAATACGTCATTCGAGCAGGTGTGGGAGATGTACCACTTGTGTAAAGGACGGAGAAAAGTTGTCTTTTCTAGTAAATAAAACTTCTAACCCTAAATATCTACTTTTCTATTATCCTTTCATATCTCATTAACATCAGAGAAAAAGAGGATACACGAGCAGGTCCTGTTATTGAACATAGAATGCACAATTTTCAACCATAATGACAAATAATGTGTAACTTTCAAACACGAAAAGTTACTTATTGAGAATACGATTTCTACTAATTTATTTATTTATTTATTTGGTATTTTACGCCGTATTCCACTCATACAACGTGGGCCGACATTATGATGGGGAGAAGCCGTGCAGAGTCCTGAATCATCGTCAGCACAAAGGAACCTCACAAGATTTCTTGCTTACTTTCCTTTCGTTCATTGATGCTACATACATATCACAGAGACTGAGCAAAATCTATTTAAGCAACAACGCAAAAGTACAAAATACAGAAGATAACATATCATGACCCAAGTCATCTACATTTATTTATTGGTGAACATTTTAAAATTTCAGAACACATACATGACACGTGTTATATTGACGAAAATAAGGTCTTAATTTCGATATAAATTTTTCTCAAGCAGACAGGCAAACAAAACAGGAGATGAGCGTCGCTAATCACGTTGATGTTTCCTGGCGATACGGGTCAGTACACTTGTGGCTTGAGAAATACTCTTCTACTCCCTTGACAATAAATTATACATCTAAAATTTCAGTTTAAACCATGTTAATTTACAAGATCTAAAGTATTTCCGCAATCCTTTTAACTTCCGTAAGTTAACAAGCTCGGGTTCCCTAGGAACTGTTTCTCAGTACAAATCATAAAACATTGGCTTTGTGGTGCCAATGGTGGAAGTCTGACAATTTACATTTTAAGGATAGTATGGGTGTCAAGGTAGTACTTCTGCTGCAGGTTAAGCTAACACATACATGTATGATCCCGAACCTTCTCTCACGGCACGCGTCAGGTGAGGTCTACACAAACATGACTCCCTCTAAACATAGGATATATCCCACACCAAACATGATATAATTAAAGACGTACAGCATAGAGAGTAAAACCAGAGCAAAACCAACTTTCTCTACACATATGATGTCAGGCATGACACCCTCGCTAGATGTGATGTCCCACACGACACATACCGCGCTCCTCAGATGTGACGTCCCACATCAGGCATTACGCCCTCATCAGACGTGATGTCCCACATCAGGCATCACGCCCTCGTCTGATGTGATGTCGCACACCAGGCATCATGCCCTATCAGATGCAATGTTCAACACCAGACATCACGCCCTCATCAGATGTGAAGTCCCACACCAGGCATCATGCCCTCATCAGATGTGATGTCTCACACCAGGCATCATGCCCTCATCAGATGTGAAGTCCCACACCAGGCATCATGCCCACATCACATGTGAAGTCCCACACCAGGCATCATGCCCTCATCAGATGTGATGTCCCGCACCAGGGATCATGCTTTCATCAGACGTGATGTTCCTCACCAGGCATCATGCCCTCGTCAGATGTGATGTCCCACACAAGGCATCATGCCCTCGTCAGATGTGATGTTCCACAACCGGCATCACGCCCTCATTAGATTTGATGTCCCACACCAGGCATCATGCCCTCATCAGATGTGATGTCCCACACCAGGCATCATGCCCTCATCAGATGTGATGTCCCACACCAGGCATCATGCCCTCATCAGATGTGATGTCCCGCACCAGGGATCATGCTTTCATCAGATGTGATGTTCCTCACCAGGCATCATGCCCTCGTCAGATGTGATGTCCCACACAAGGCATCATGCCCTCGTCAGATGTGATGTCCCACACCAGGCATCATGCCCTAATCAGATGTGAAGTCCCACACCAGGCATCATGCCGTCATCAGATGTGATGTCCCACACCAGGCACCATGCCCTCATCAGATGTGATGTCCAACACCAGGCATCATGCCCTCATCAGATGTGAAGTCCCACTCCAGGTACCACGCCCTTGTCAGATGTGAAGTTCCACACCAGGCATCGCGTCCTCACCAGATGTGATACCCTCACCAGATATGATACCATCATCAGATATGATCCACACTACACGTGACGTCCTCACCAGATATGACACACTCATCAGATATGACGCCCCATATTATACATGTACATTATGCCCCTCGCATGACGTCCCACACAAACACCCTGCATCAGGCTTTACGCCTCACACAAGACAGGGTTCTGACATGACTGCATGACGCACTACATCAGGCACGACGCACTACAACAGACATGACACACTACACCAGACATGACACACTATATCAAACATGACCCACTACTTCAGACATGTGGCACTTCATTAGACATGACGCACTATAATAAATATGACGCACTCATCAGACATGACGCACTGATGACGTACTACATCCGAAATGACACGCTACATCCGAGATGATGCACTGATGACGCACTACGTCAGACATGAGGCTTTTCATTAGACATGAGGCACTGCAATAAAGATGACGCACTCATCAGACACGCCGTCAAGCTTTGTACACCAATAATGAGGATGTGGGTAGTTCAGGGGAGACTACTCCGGTAAAACAGTGTAACCTACATACATGTGCGTTCCAAAGCAAGTCCTGTTCTCTTTCATGCCTTTTATATTTCTAGTAACTAAAATTATGAAAGTGTCAAAAAGATGGCATCATGATCGCCTCCACTGCTTAAACACTGTTTAATTTCTGGTCGAAAACACATGTGATGCTCACTTTATAGTGGATTTGAAAAACAAAGTGGAGTGCCTGGCTGAAAGAAAACGAAGCTAATTATTATAAATGGCTTCTATGAACATGTGCTGTTGCATGCTGAAATAAAACCATTCCATTGCATTAAAATGAACTGGTAAATATGTCAATCAGCTCAAATGGGAATATGGGCACATGCGATGTGATTGGAGTCCTTTCCCGTCACTACATAAGCAAAGGTACGGTTAAGATAATACTGCCAGTCCAACTCATAATCAGGCCTAGAAAGGTTACTGAGATTCACTAATGGGACATTTACTGTATAATAAATGTCCAAAAGTTCCGCTATCGGTGCTTTGGCGTTGTGGGGTGACGTAATTCAACTGTTTTTGCTGGTGATAGTATCACCATAAACATATTCAACTGTCAAACTACATTTTCCATAATCCTCGTGTAATAATTTCAAATTCAAATTCAACTATTCAATTAAGTTGACTTCCCTATTCACATTTCTAACATTTTTCATTGGTTACTGCATATTTTTGATAGTATATCAATTATGATATGATTGAAAACGGACTTGAAGCGACCAGATGGTGACAGCAAATAGATGTACACGAATTAAATCATTTCATAACAGCATAACTTATGCATGGAAACAGACATTCGTATACTAGCCGTCAATCAATAATGACGTTCCGGGTTAATAATAAAAAGCCCAGTTCCAAAAACAACGTTTAATACAAACTACCAAAAAACTAAGAAAGTATATGAAGTACGAAAATAGGACGGGATCATACAAAGAGAAGCGGTCAACAGTTTTCCATGATGAAGGAAAGATGCAAGGTATGTTCCACGCCACTGGTTGAAATCAGTGTGCAAATCAGTATACCAATGCTAGACTATAAGTTGTTGGTAACAAAATATGTATCTCAGTTGTACTTTGATTGCAACTGTTCATAAATTCAAAGTGGCGATCTAATTCAACACGATGAACATGTTTTTCATCTTTGGGTTTAGAAGGATGGAACTGGTCATCTAATTCTGGCCAAGCCATTGTGCTAGGTGGCTTATAAGCTGCTTCCATTGAAGTATTCATTTTAACAATTAAAATAAAACCCAGACTGAGGTAACTTGACAAGTGTTTGATTAATTTCTTAATTGCGAATACATCTGATTACAGCAATTATCCTCAGCCGAGAGCAATAGCAATACCATGTCCTTGCCGGAGACACGAATAGGCCTTCATATGACGAAGATAAATGCATCATTTCGAAAGAAAAGATACTGTCTCTAAATATTATTAGATTTATCAGACCAGACAGTACCATAACTATCTACTTAGGAAATAAAACGAATACAGAGGCTGTTTTTCCCGTTTTTTAACGGACAGCACACCGTAACACGAAGATGCATATACCTCGTGACAACTAGCATAAGCAGTTCTTTACTAATGACTTCATTTGCTTGACGTTTTATGGTATCTTCAAGAGTATCAGTTACACGAGAACAGCCAGGTTCATATGCTCAGCAAACTTTCGTCTTCTGACAAAACCAACGGAGGGTGGATTTGAAAACAGGCCTGAGCAGGCCAAGACACTTTAAAACACCTGTTTACCACGCAAACCTTTGTAATCCTTCATCGGATTACATGTGTTAAATGTAGCGAAATCGTCAGTGCTGATGGGCAACAGGACGAGTGTAGATATTAATTTGCTTGAAACACTTCCGATTGTTGAACAACTACAACAGAACGATATTTTCTTCAATGAACTGAGGTCGTTGTTGATTGTTCCTATAGCATTCCGCTCTTTCGACAAAGGCCTTATGTGGAGATGTTCTTCAGGTATATGTACCTGACGTTGGCCGGTCGTTTACTCCACTAAGTGAAACAAACTCAGCACGGCACGTTAAAAACCAGTCATATTAAACCAGTCGATTATAAATAACTAAGATCTCTATCGTAGCTTACAATCGACACCCTCTTGCACGAAGGGATTGTAAGCTACGATATACCGTTTGTTGTAATTTACAATCAGAAATAACAAATGGGTCGACCTAGTTAATTATACACAATCGCCCCAAAATCAACGTTAAGTACAAGTACTTGCTTTGGGTATACTGTTGAGTTCAAAATGATATAATCCATGTCGACCATGTTATCGGTTAGGTTTTGTGTTTACGTTAAGGTTTTAGAGTCACCCAAACCCAGGACGGGTCAGAGGCGGTGTTGTGACGAGAAAAAAATGCAATAATTACGTATCAGAGACTAAACGGTGGTTAAAAGTTTCACATTAACCAACTCCTTGTAGAAGCCTGAATACTGCCAAGAAATTTGTGAGTATATACAATGTAGTTTATTGTGTAAGGCTGTCGGATATTGTTTTTGTTGTTTACATGAAGATTTAAGCAAAATAGTTGTCAGATCGATCGTCATGGTGAGATAAACAATGAGCATTATGCGGTGCCCTGACTTCGCTAAGATGACAAAATATAGCAAAGAGATAAAGTAACTGAAAGAATATTTGTTTGTGTTACAGCTTGAACCGTCGTCGTTGTCGTTGTCATTGTCAGTGTACAAAATAGTGTGTCTGTGTACCTTATGAAGAAAATCGGACTGTAATGCTGCGGCTATGTCCTGAAATAAAAGACGTGTTCAGAATCCATTGGATGATGTTTTACTTCTGCTTCTACATATACTGTTAATTCGACTCGAATGTGCAATGTATTGTCTTAAAGAGATGTTATGAACATATGTTTTGACGTGTTGTTGTTGTTAACTGCTGAATCGTCATGTTGTAGAGCTCTTTGAGAATGAAAGGAAGAAAAGTTATTGACAGGGATATTGTCTATTTACTTGGGCCACCTTTTACAACCGCTTTACAATTCCTTTGTGCAAGCGGTGTAACATATTTCCATAATCAGTTGTAAACTCAATTGTAGGTCTAACAATCGATTATGGTTGCTATCTCTTTGTGCAAGCGGGCCCAAAACATTAATCGTGGCTTTTTGTTAACCTGGTTATCGAGATTCCCTCCCTTCCATTACTCTCTGCTGGGGTGGCAATAAGGGGTCGTCGACCCTCGTATGATTGTCTAAAATCGTAATAAGGGGTCGACGCTGCTCGTATTATTGTTTAAAGTCGTGATTGGAGGTCAACATTTCTCGTATGGCTGGTTAAAGTCGTAATAAAGGTCAACGCTGATAGTATGAGTGTTTACAGTTGAACTAAGAGGGCGACGTTACTTGTATGATTGTTTACAGTTAACACAAGAGATCGACGTTGATCGTATGATTGTTTAAATCATAATAAGAGATCGACGTTGCCCTTATGATTTTTTCAAGTCATAATAAGAGTTCGACTTTGTTAGTATTATTGTTTAAAATTGTAATAAGAGGTTGCTGTTGCTAGTATGATTGTTTTAAATCGTAATAAAAGGTCGACTTTGCCTGTATGATTGTTTAAAGCGTCTCACATGACGATAATTGGAGATCACTCAGTGCAGCTTCATATTGAACTCCTTCTGCAGCTGAAAACCTGGTTCTTCTTTCACGAAAGACTGTAGCTGTTTGCTTTTCCATCAAAGGTTCCTATTACAAAATCTAAGATCAATTACTGCATTAGTATGGCAATGACATTGCTTAAGCCAGAAATCTAGAAAGTTTCGTGAAACCGGGCCTGGTGAATTCCTTAATTTTCTTGCCGTGGATCAGTGGTTTTTTCCGGATAGCCCGGAGCGGGACATAGTCCTGTGGTTAGAGGCGCTTTCCTTTCAATCACTATGACTGTACAAGAAGTGCGGGTTCAAAGTGTCCTTGAACAGGGAAATTGTAGATTCTCCTAATCTCAATGCTTGTGGGGTCCTTTGCCGACGATAGAAAGCTGCGGGTTTCAGTAGTTTAATATTCTTATAGATCAGTGATATTCCACCCATATTGCGCATATGTATACGTAACATTTGGGAAAGATCATCGATAATTTGCCAAAAGTGGGTGGTTTACGCCGGGCACCGCTGTTTCCTCCACCCATAATACCGACCACAATCTTGTAAGTAAAACATTCTTGTATAAAAGCTGTAAATATTATCAGTCAAGTATCACAACACATAATCTGTTTTATAAATCGTCCGCAGTTCCTATTTTTGCGTCATCAAAATACTGTATTTTTATGAGCAAACAGGTGTAATTACTGAGTAAAACAAATAGTAAGCCTCGTGAAGAAAAAAGACCCGCGAATATCTGGTGGAAGAAACTTTAGACAAAATATAGTGTTCATGAAAGCAGGTTTAGAATTCTCTTGTCTAAACATAATAATGTCAAATGCAGCATCCATACTTTTTATTTTCTCTTCAAACTTTTACCTGGTAAATGTGAGTTTTTCGGTAAAGTAAAATGTTATGACAAAGTAAATTTGGTTAAAACACATTCACAGTTTAGGAATAAAGATTTTATCACATTATTATACATTTCTTTCAATATGTTTTACAAAAGCTAGTCATTTCTGGAGCCCGACTTAATAACGCTTTGGTGTTCTGAATTAGAATTTTGGGCGCTGAGTGTTGTCGACGGTGTTGGCTCAAGGCGTCGGTGTGGTGGGTGGACTGAATGGGTCACAGTCCCAAATGTTAAACCCATACGCACAGTCAAGGTCACAGTGATTATCGGAGTAATCTACACAGCATCGGTAACATGGTGCCATTAGCCACTGGTCCTCATAGCAAACCATAGGGCATTCTCCCTCTACAATTCGGCCTTTACTAGTGCAGTTCTGCGAGCCAGGAACCTCACCGCCAAACAGGGTTCGGGGGAACCACTGATCGTTCAGACCACAGATGAATGTGCATGTGTGGGCGCCTTGCATCTCACCTGGCTGGCACATAAGCGACGGCGTGACAGTGGTAGTGGTAGGATGTGGTGTGACTGCGGCGTTGAGAACACAGGCTGCAACTGCCAACAATATGGCACAAGCGATACCCTTCATCATGTTCTGTCAACAAATCAGGATGAAATGAAAAAGAAACTTATTACACAAATAACAGGTGAAGAACAAATTTCATCTGAGTTTCAGTTGTTCCTAGACACGTTTTCATAAACATAAATTCCACGCCCAAAACTGTATTAATATAATCGATTAATTAACTAATTTCGAAAACAAAAGTGACCACATGTTGTGTATGGTAAAAATATGTTTGATTTCGGAATACCCAGCTCATCCAAAGCTTCGAAATATCACCCCCCCCCCTCCCTCCCTAGTTGAAATCGTTTTATTTCACGTGTACCATCCCATTCCTATTTGATCTCTTACATTTATTTTTTATGAATTGTAAAAGTATTTAAGCTGATATAAGGTGGAATTTTACATGGTCATGAAAAAGGTCACAAATATAAATACTCTGCATGGTATTTTTCTGAGTTGACGTCTTAATTAGTACAATATACTCTTTGAATTTCCCGGTGCTAATCTATTGAGACGCCGTGAGTTTCTCCTTTGAACAGAAGACAATACCAAAAGTACCTTTGGTGTGCTACTAAAAACAACTCACATAATCTTTTCTGACTAATTAACCAAACACTTTTCAATTTACATAGTTGAATCACTCTTCAACAAATAAAAGTTTATAGTCGCCTTTATATTAGGTCATTTCCCGATATTTATGAACAGAGTCGTGGTTAAAAAGAAAATTCGACCGCTTCGGTGGCCTAATGGTAAGAGGACAAGGTAATTGGACTGGTTTGCCCAGTGCCAGTATATGTCTGGGAGGGATGTCATGTTGGCTGTCTTCCGCATGATACTTCACTGGCACTTTTGCGGCATGGACTCGCTCTGCCACAAGAAGACACAATATGTGTACACACACCTAATGACTCCTCGTTGTCATATGACTAAAAAAGTGTTAAGTACGACGTTAAACCCCAAGTATTCATACATTAATAGTAAATTCGGTCAAAGAGAAATCCTCATAAAATGTTTACTATAAACGCTGGTTATCAGACAATCACGGAATATTATACATAATTTTCAAAAATTTTTGCAAGAGAATTTCATGTTAATTATAAATATAAATCTTAGGCCTACCTAATTTGAGATTTGTGTCATCCAGAGGGATTCAGCCGAATATATTGCTTTCCAAAGTTGTCGGTTTATAAGTAAAGCCTATATCAATGATATTGCACTAACATGATAAAAATGTCTCTAGGGTGTGTCTGCTGTAATACCAATACAATGCTGGTGGACAGCTGTAGCCCAATGAAATCCAAGTTTAAACAGGCTATTAAATGATTCGTACTTGACCAATTCACAGTTACTCTGCAGCTGTTCACAAGAATTAGGGAAATTAAAAGGAAAATATTCACTGTCATAATGCGATTATATACTGCACTCCATTTAACTGGGTTTGTGTTATTGACTTGCAAATATCTATACCATTTTTCGCAAGTTATCGTTTACAGCCATCTGTGTCAGCTGCATTGTAAATAGGTCAGCTTACATATTTTGGGGATACCTGGCCTTAGGGATATATCCCGTCATCCCAGTAAGTGATGAATCAAATGGCCTGTTGCGAGAACCTGAGCCTAAATAAAGCTGATCACTACATTGAATCTGGTCTACGCTGAGCTCAGCTGGCAGCTATGTAAGAGACGAAGTGCAGAAAACTACTGCTGTGTGTATATCATCGTGACACTCAATAGCCAGGAATGAGCATTGATTGTCACGTGTCATGTCTTGGTAGCCTTGATGAGTGTCATCTCGTAATAAACCCTGGCCAAGCTAAGCCATATCCCATGTAATCTCAGTTGACATGTCTGTTGTTTTTAACATTCTGTTTGTATCTCCAACAGAATCAGTTAACTTTCTACCTGATAATAACAAAGTTTACGTTAGATTTTAGACAGATGTCAGCAAATGGAACACAAATTTTGTGATTTGTGAGATTTATACCTGTGTATATTTAGTCAACATCAACACGGATTGGGAAGACCACATACTCTTGATTCACAGATTTATTTGGATACAACATCGTCATATATTCGTATATGAATTTCTTAACAGTTTGTTGTGCAGTATCTTGAGAACTTTCCAAAATACTCGCTATATGTATTGAGACCTTATTAGCTCCATTTACCTGTTATCGCAAATGATTTTATAACATTAAACATCTGAAAATAATTCAGTATAGCGAAATCACAGCATTTTTTACTCCTCGTGCAATAAATTCAGTTGTCAGCATTGATGCTTTCTATGATCATAGTTCCAAATTTGTTTAATTGATTGTATTATTAACTGGTTATTCCGTTCTGATAAAAATGAAAATCCAAAGATAATGCTGAAATTGTGAAAAAAATATTCGGCGTGACTTTTTTTAATATTTGGATATAGAAGGATGGGTTTTATTTCAGAAGGCAATGTGTATACATGTATATTTCTATAAACCAATACAATGATATTCAACAGAAAGCAATAGCATCCGATCTTGATGTAGACATATTCAAGCCTTTATATGACGAAAGATAAATCAATCTATTATAAAGAGTGAATGTTTCATCAACTACGTTGGAGAAATTTTTGGACTCGTGTTACTGATCATTTTTAACCATTCCTGAGTAAAGCGTGGTAGTTTTTAACAACTTCGTTTTTATTATTATCTGAACACTTATCGAAACCCTTTAATACGCATGTGCTAACATCATGTCCTTTGCCTTGATACATGTGGCACTTGTAGAACCGCGTTCATACCGAGTGATTGTTGAGTCGAAGCGTCGAATTGAAATAGATGAATGAAAATAGACCATACTCTATTTCATACGACTGTTGCATTCGACAAATCGCATCGTGTGAACGCAGCATATATATATTTCCATTCCACTTGGACAAGTTGACATGACAAATCGCATCGTGTGAAAATCAACTCCTTTGCCTGAAAGCACATTTTTCACTGTTCATCAATTCTCCAGATTTCAATGTAGAGCCATTATTCGAATCTTCTGTGATTTTTAACAAACACAACAGACACAATGAATTTTCGAATCAACTTTTAATACTGTTTAAAACAGTTCTTTCATATGTATATTTGTGATGTGTATAACACGTACCTGATTTCATATTCTTACCCAAAGCACGTTTATGTCGGTTACATTCGCACTCAGTAAAGTTCCCAATAATAAATATTTTAGGAAGGAAATTTAATTAAAAATCATCGTGAGAGAGATATGCAAGTTAAAGTGTTGTGTTGAAGATAGATGTCAGTAGTGCTGTTTTTACGAAATTGTTGTTGTCTCGGGCGTTGTGGTTGGGGCCGTTGTTGGTGGACTGAACGGGTCACATCCCCACTCAACCTGAAGGCCAGGATTATTACAACTGATGTCGCAGTGGTTGTCCGGATACTCCTGGCAGCATCTGTAGCAGGGAGCCATTTGCCATCGACCTCCCCAACAAATCTCAGGACATTGGGCTTCTACGATTCTACCTGCTGTCCCACAGTGCTGTGAACCTGACGGAGTACTTCCCCCCATGCTCTGAGGATACCACTGGTTGTTGAGGCCACAGATGAAGCTACAGCTGTAAACACCCCTTGAGTCCCCTTCTTGACACTCGGCACTGGTGGTTGGAGGAGGCAGGGTTGTAGGCGGAGGGGGTGTGGAGGGAGGAGTTGTGGTCGTAGCGCAGTAAACATTGACAAATCCAACCAAAAGAATTACAGAAATTACCGTCTTAGTCGTCATCGCTTTCTGCAAAACAACAGGAATATGAAAAATATTTAAAAAAAAACACGAGATTTGTCAAGACAAACAATTTACATATAAGGTAAAATCAGATGACCAAGGACGAAGTGATAGTCGGGGGCTTACGCCGCCGAGGGGGTTAGCAGGTCAGCGCGGCGCCAAGACCCAGGAACCGTTCACCAGTGCGGTCGCTGTTATTTGTCATGTAGCAATAAAAACAAACTCGCCAGAATTTCTAAAGTTGTATTCTTCTTGGGCTCATTGAAAACAACCCAATGTGAGATACATGTAAATTGAGAGATGCCGGATTTCACCTGTCGATATGAGTTTGAAAGTAAACTGACAAGGTAAAACTAGTACGTGACACTCGTGGCAGGGTTATGTAGTGACATAAAGATATGACCTATTTTTCGTATGTGACTCACAAAAACTCACAAAATATTTCAAACATTTTCAATTCGTTTCCTAATTTTTTTTTATATGACCACTCGAGTCAGATGTTCCGTTACCAAATGGCACAATAACACCATCACAAGACAAGCGCTGGCATAGAACTCACAAATTGTTCAGTAGTTCTGGCCTCCATTTGTGGACACGAAACAGGCACTGGCATAGAGCTCACAGACTGTTCTGGCCCTTCATCTCTTCCCTAAACACCACTAAACATTACTTCTGTCATGTCTGTGATAACATTTATATTCCACAAGAAAGCGCCTTGTGCTATGAGACGTATCAGTTGGTGCTATCTTAGCATTTACGATAGCAGTCAGAATAAAACCCAGACTTGGGGAAGTTGACAACAGACCGCATTCGCGTGACCATACACACTGTGGTCCCTGCTCTGGCTCTGTTCTCTATGCTGTGGTCTTCAATATTCTATGCTTCTTATCACCGATCACCCGAAAACAATGGAATTTGGAAAATCTTAGTCCCTGTCCTATGATGCTAATGAACTTCTCGGGTGACGTGGGATAGCAACTCTTCACCAGCGTAGACATATCCGAAAATACTCCTTACAGCGCATGTGTGGCTCTCTACCTTTCGCTTTACATCACTGCCACCAATAGACAAGCCTGATTTTTGGAGGCTGTGAGACGCTCGTAGGCTTGTTTAGGATTAGCCTCATCACGAATGTGTTCTCCCACGAAACTGTTTTATCAGAATTCATCATAAAAGTTGTTTTAGGTATTGCTTAGAATCATGTTGCACATACTATAGATATAGAACGCATGTGTATAAAGTATTATTGCAGACGGCGGAGACGGATATTTTCCAAGTGTCCTCGGCGTTGTTCAAGATTTCTGTACAAAATTAGCTATTGGTGGCAGGGATGTAAATCGGATTTTAGAGAGCGACACATGCTCTGTATGGATATGAGATCCCACTCATACTCATATGTGATGTTTCACCTTTGCAGTCAGGTGTAGATTTTTTACAAAAGTTTTGCTCACCTCATTTGGTATATAGATCACTATAGATCCTTTTTTGTTGTTTGGGTGATCATCTCACATTGCAGGTCTGTATCCGTCACTATATTAAACACCATAAACGCACCTATGACTGATAGACTTCTATATATGATAGGTTTTTGTTTACGCTAATAGCCTGAGTCATACTTACATTGTATGTTGTTGTGGTCCGTCCCAAGCATCTGATAATGGTTATTTTACACTCATCGCAACTGGTTATAAAGGCGGGTAGAAGGCAGCCGTGTAAATATAAGAGTACGTCAATGCCTCTTGGCTACGATGTTGTAAGTCTTTGTAGAAAAATGATAAAAAAAAGTTGTTGACATAAACCGGTCAGATGGTTAATTAAACCATCCTATCTTCACTAAGATCAAGGAAATACCGTGAATTTCGTAAGGAACTCATGTGTGAAAGATGTATCTGTTTTAATACCCGTGCATTAATTCGTGAGTGTGGGGCGGTCGCCTTAGCTCTCCTCACGAGCCAACAAGTATCCTCGTACTTAACTTGTTAATGTGTGGAGCAGTTTGTAGGTTTAAGCACTGTATTTAAACGTTGGATTGCCAGAGGGAGAATAATCAAAGCGTCGTATACTGTACATGCTTTGTATGAGGACTGCATGCACAAAGATGAAGAGGTGCTATTTTTTCTATAATACATATAAATAATAAAGATTTGATCGCAATAATGGCCATATTATTACTACAGATAAATTTGTGTGAAAAAATCGTGGATGTCTGTAAAAATATACAAGCGAAAATGGTGATTTCTTTTCCTTTCTGAGGTTTAAGGAAAAGACCTCTAAACATCGAAGTAAGCATCACTAAATAGACCACTTAAAACCATGCATAAATATCATTTATTTTTTTAGATTTTGTGAAAGGAGTTAAAGGCGTCCAAACATTTTAATTCTAAGATGGCTTTATCCAGCATATTGTCAGAGTTTAGGAACTCTGACGTCACGGGAAGTTTTTCCAACTCTAATCAGGAAACTAACTTTTGAAATAGTTCTTTTTACCCATGAGTAAACGATTACTGAAATAATATTCCCGAAAATTCCTTCCTTCTGCTGAATATCAGGAAAAAAGGTGATGTTATGCCTGAGTTCCTAGATACTGTCAGCATGGCTCATAAATCCCACCATAGTATTGAAATATTTGAATGCCTTTTAACACTCTTAAAAAATCTGGAAAACTAAATGAAAGTAGTTTTTCGCATAGTTATCTGTGTGATGAACCTTATTTCATATTTTAGCTTTCTTTTACTTTAACGTATGATATTTAGTCAAACACAAAACGGAGAAAGAATTAAAGCATAGGCATGTCCTAAAGACGCACTTATGGGTATTTAGCTACATGTTCAATATGCAAAGTTTCAGTTTTTATATCTGCTTCACATCTGTCCATGAAAACGTGGAAGAGAAAGCTTTCTATGGTCTTTCTTGGTATGAGGTTTCATTTCGGGTTAATCCAAAGAGAGATCCATTTTTATAACGCTATGTTCTTTTCATCCATGCTGATATTCTGTTTTAAATGACAATGTTCCTGTTTTCCACTAGAATTGGTTCAGGAAAGACATAAAAGCACTTCAAAACATAACAAGTGGAGTGTGTATGTTTAATACGCCAAACTGGGACTATGAGGATTTCATACATTTCATACTTTTAACATTTATCAACATTAAAGGTAAAAATAGAACAATTTTGTCAGGAAAGCTTTGCACCATGCGTATCCAAAAAAAGCCTGTAATTGGACGTGGCAAGGGGAAACCGATTATTGTCAAATCCTGATTCAAAGTCTGAGAGCAAACACCACATCTTCCGTTATGAGTATTATACACGAGTACTCTTCGGTTAGGAGAAGACGATCGCTTATAGTATGGAAACGAGACCATCAGACCATGTTTAGTATTTAAATCTGTGTCTGTAGCTGTCTAGAAATACGTCATTCGAGCAGGTGTGCGAGATGTACCACTTGTGTAAAGGACGGAGAAAAGTTGTCTTTTATAGTAAATAAAACTTCTAACCCTAAATATCTACTTTTCTATTATCCTTTCATATCTCATTAACATCAGAGAAAAAGAGAATACACGAGCAGGCCCTGCCACTGAACATAGAATGCACAATTTTCAACCATAATGACAAATAATGTGTAACTTTCAAACACGAAAAGTTACTTATTGAGAATACGATTTCTATTAATTTATTTATTTATTTATTTATTTGGTATTTTATGCCGTATTCCACTCATACAACGTGGGCCGACATTATGATGGGGAGAAGCCGTGCAGAGTCCTGAATCATCGTCACCGCAAAGGAACCTCACAAGATTTCTAGCTTACTTTCCTTTCGTTCATTGATGCTACATACATATCACAGAGACTAAGCAAAATCTATTTAAGCAACAACGCAAAAGTAGAAAATACAGAAGATAACATATCATGACCCAAGTCATCTACATATATTTATAGGTGAACATTTTAAAATTTCAGAACACATACATGACACATGTTATATTGACGAAAATAAGGTCGTAATTTCGATATAAATTTTTCTCAAGCAGACAAAACAGGAGATGAGCGTCGCTAATCACGTTGATGTTTCCTGGCGATACGGGTCAGTACACTTGTGGCTTGAGAAATACTCTTCTACTCCCTTGACAATAAATTATAAATCTAAAATTTCAGTTTAAACCATGTTACTTTACAAGATCTAAAGTATTTCCGCAATCCTTTTAACTTCCGTAAGTTGACAAGCTCGGATTCCCTAGGAACTGTTTCTCAGTACAAATCATAAAACATTGGCTTTGTGGTGGCAACGGTGGAAGTCTGACAATTTACATTTTAGGGATAGTATGGGTGTCAAGGTAGTACTTCTGCTGCAGGTTAAGCTAACACATACATGTATGATCCCGAACCTTCTCTCACGGCACGCGTCAGGTGAGGTCTACACAAACATGACTCCCTCTAAACATAGGATATATCCCACACCAAACATGATATAATTAAAGGCGTACAGCATAGAGAGTAAAACCAGAGCAAAACCAACTTTCTCTACACATATGATGTCAGGCATGACACCCTCGCTAGATGTGATGTCCCACACGACACATACCGCGCTCCTCAGATGTGACGTCCCACATCAGGCATCACGCCCTCATCAGACGTGATGTCCCACATCAGGCATCACGCCCTCGTCTGATGTGATGTCGCACACCAGGCATCATGCCCTATCAGATGCAATGTTCAACACCAGACATCACGCCCTCATCAGATGTGAAGTCCCACACCAGGCATCATGCCCTCATCAGATGTGATGTCTCACACCAGGCATCATGCCCTCATCAGATGTGAAGTCCCACACCAGGCATCATGCCCACATCACATGTGAAGTCCCACACCAGGCATCATGCCCTCATCAGATGTGATGTCCCGCACCAGGGATCATGCTTTCATCAGATGTGATGTTCCTCACCAGGCATCATGCCCTCGTCAGATGTGATGTCCCACACCAGGCATCATGCCCTCATCAGATGTGATGTCCCACACCAGGCATCATGCCCTCATCAGATGTGATGTCCCACACCAGGCATCATGCCCTCATCAGATGTGATGTCCCGCACCAGGGATCATGCTTTCATCAGATGTGATGTTCCTCACCAGGCATCATGCCCTCGTCAGATGTGATGTCCCACACAAGGCATCATGCCCTCGTCAGATGTGATGTCCCACACCAGGCATCATGCCCTAATCAGATGTGAAGTCCCACACCAGGCATCATGCCGTCATCAGATGTGATGTCCCACACCAGGCACCATGCCCTCATCAGATGTGATGTCCAACACCAGGCATCATGCCCTCATCAGATGTGAAGTCCCACTCCAGGTACCACGCCCTTGTCAGATGTGAAGTTCCACACCAGGCATCGCGTCCTCACCAGATGTGATACCCTCACCAGATATGATACCATCATCAGATATGATCCACACTACACGTGACGTCCTCACCAGATATGACACACTCATCAGATATGACGCCCCATATTATACATGTACATTATGCCCCTCGCATGACGTCCCACGCAAACACCCTGCATCAGGCTTTACGCCTCACACAAGACAGGGTTCTGACATGACTGCATGACGCACTACATCAGGCACGACGCACTACAACAGACATGACACACTACACCAGACATGACACACTATATCAAACATGACCCACTACTTCAGACATGTGGCACTTCATTAGACATGACGCACTATAATAAATATGACGCACTCATCAGACATGACGCACTGATGACGTACTACATCCGAAATGACACGCTACATCCGAGATGATGCACTGATGACGCACTACGTCAGACATGAGGCTTTTCATTAGACATGAGGCACTGCAATAAAGATGACGCACTCATCAGACACGCCGTCAAGCTTTGTACACCAATAATGAGGATGTAAGTAGTTCAGGGGAGACTACTCCGGTAAAACAGTGTAACCTACATACATGTGCGTTCCAAAGCAAGTCCTGTTCTCTTTCATGCCTTTTATATTTCTAGTAACTAAAATTATGAAAGTGTCAAAAAGATGGCATCATGATCGCCTCCACTGCTTAAACACTGTTTAATTTCTGGTCGAAAACACATGTGATGCTCACTTTATAGTGGATTTGAAAAACAAAGTGGAGTGCCTGGCTGAAAGAAAACGAAGCTAATTATTATAAATGGCTTCTATGAACATGTGCTGTTGCATGCTGAAATAAAACCATTCCATTGCATTAAAATGAACTGGTAAATATGTCAATCAGCTCAAATGGGAATATGGGCACATGCGATGTGATTGGAGTCCTTTCCCGTCACTACATAAGCAAAGGTACGGTTAAGATAATACTGCCAGTCCAACTCATAATCAGGCCTAGAAAGGTTACTGAGATTCACTAATGGGACATTTACTGTATAATAAATGTCCAAAAGTTCCGCTATCGGTGCTTTGGCGTTGTGGGGTGACGTAATTCAACTGTTTTTGCTGGTGATAGTATCACCATAAACATATTCAACTGTCAAACTACATTTTCCATAATCCTCGTGTAATAATTTCAAATTCAAATTCAACTATTCAATTAAGTTGACTTCCCTATTCACATTTCTAACATTTTTCATTGGTTACTGCATATTTTTGATAGTATATCAATTATGATATGATTGAAAACGGACTTGAAGCGACCAGATGGTGACAGCAAATAGATGTACACGAATTAAATCATTTCATAACAGTATAACTTATGCATGGAAACAGACATTCGTATACTAGCCGTCAATCAATAATGACGTTCCGGGTTAATAATAAAAAGCCCAGTTCCAAAAACAACGTTTAATACAAACTACCAAAAAACTAAGAAAGTATATGAAGTACGAAAATAGGACGGGATCATACAAAGAGAAGCGGTCAACAGTTTTCCATGATGAAGGAAAGATGCAAGGTATGTTCCACGCCACTGGTTGAAATCAGTGTGCAAATCAGTATACCAATGCTAGACTATAAGTTGTTGGTAACAAAATATGTATCTCAGTTGTACTTTGATTGCAACTGTTCATAAATTCAAAGTGGCGATCTAATTCAACACGATGAACATGTTTTTCATCTTTGGGTTTAGAAGGATGGAACTGGTCATCTAATTCTGGCCAAGCCATTGTGCTAGGTGGCTTATAAGCTGCTTCCATTGAAGTATTCATTTTAACAATTAAAATAAAACCCAGACTGAGGTAACTTGACAAGTGTTTGATTAATTTCTTAATTGCGAATACATCTGATTACAGCAATTATCCTCAGCCGAGAGCAATAGCAATACCATGTCCTTGCCGGAGACACGAATAGGCCTTCATATGACGAAGATAAATGCATCATTTCGAAAGAAAAGATACTGTCTCTAAATATTATTAGATTTATCAGACCAGACAGTACCATAACTATCTACTTAGGAAATAAAACGAATACAGAGGCTGTTTTTCCCGTTTTTTAACGGACAGCACACCGTAACACGAAGATGCATATACCTCGTGACAACTAGCATAAGCAGTTCTTTACTAATGACTTCATTTGCTTGACGTTTTATGGTATATTCAAGAGTATCAGTTACACGAGAACAGCCAGGTTCATATGCTCAGCAAACTTTCGTCTTCTGACAAAACCAACGGAGGGTGGATTTGAAAACAGGCCTGAGCAGGCCAAGACACTTTAAAACACCTGTTTACCACGCAAACCTTTGTAATCCTTCATCGGATTACATGTGTTAAATGTAGCGAAATCGTCAGTGCTGATGGGCAACAGGACGAGTGTAGATATTAATTTGCTTGAAACACTTGCGATTGTTGAACAACTACAACAGAACGATATTTTCTTCAATGAACTGAGGTCGTTGTTGATTGTTCCTATAGCATTCCGCTCTTTCGACAAAGGCCTTATGTGGAGATGTTCTTCAGGTATATGTACCTGACGTTGGCCGGTCGTTTACTCCACTAAGTGAAACAAACTCAGCACGGCACGTTAAAAACCAGTCATATTAAACCAGTCGATTATAAATAACTAAGATCTCTATCGTAGCTTACAATCGACACCCTCTTGCACGAAGGGATTGTAAGCTACGATATACCGTTTGTTGTAATTTACAATCAGAAATAACAAATGGGTCGACCTAGTTAATTATACACAATCGCCCCAAAATTAACGTTAAGTACAAGTACTTGCTTTGGGTATACTGTTGAGTTCAAAATGATATAATCCATCTCGACCATGTTATCGGTTAGGTTTTGTGTTTACGTTAAGGTTTTAGAGTCACCCAAACCCAGGACGGGTCAGAGGCGGTGTTGTGACGAGAAAAAATGCAATACTTACGTATCAGAGACTAAACGGTGGTTAAAAGTTTCACATTAACCAACTCCTTGTAGAAGCCTGAATACTGCCAAGAAATTTGTGAGTATATACAATGTAGTTTATTGTGTAAGGCTGTCGGATATTGTTATTGTTGTTTACATGAAGATTTAAGCAAAATAGTTGTCAGATCGATCGTCATGGTGAGATAAACAATGAGCATTATGCGGTGCCCTGACTTCGCTAAGATGACAAAATATAGCAAAGAGATAAAGTAACTGAAAGAATATTTGTTTGTGTTACAGCTTGAACCGTCGTCGTCGTCGTCGTCGTTGTCGTCGTCATTGTCAGTGTACAAAATAGTGTGTCTATGTGTACCTTATGAAGAAAATCGGACTGTAATGCTGCGGCTATGTCCTGAAATAAAAGACGTGTTCAAAATTCATTGGATGATGTTTTACTTCTGCTTCTACATATACTGTTAATTCGACTCGAATGTGCAATGTATTGTCTTAAAGAGATGTTATGAACATATGTTTTCACGTGTTGTTGTTGTTAACTGCTGAATCGTCATGTTGTAGAGCTCTTTGAGAATGAAAGGATGAAAAGTTATTGACAGGGATATTGTCTATTTACTTGGGCCACCTTTTACAACCGCTTTACAATTCCTTTGTGCAAACGGTGTAACATATTTCCATAATCAGTTGTAAACTCAATTGTAGGGCTAACAATCGATTATGGTTGCTATCTCTTTGTGCAAGCGGGCCCAAAACATTAATCGTGGCTTTTTGTTAACCTGGTTATCGAGATTCCCTCCCTTCCATTACTCTCTGCTGGGGTGGCAATAAGGGGTCATCGACCCTCGTATGATTGTCTAAAATCGTAATAAGGGGTCGACGCTGCTCGTATTATTGTTTAAAGTCGTGATTGGAGGTCAACATTTCTCGTATGGCTGGTTAAAGTCGTAATAAAGGTCAACGCTGATAGTATGAGTGTTTACAGTTGAACTAAGAGGGCGACGTTACTTGTATGATTGTTTACAGTTAACACAAGAGATCGACGTTGATCGTATGATTGTTTAAATCATAATAAGAGATCGACGTTGCCCTTATGATTTTTTCAAGTCATAATAAGAGTTCGACTTTGTTAGTATTATTGTTTAAAATTGTAATAAGAGGTTGCTGTTGCTAGTATGATTGTTTTAAATCGTAATAAAAGGTCGACTTTGCCTGTATGATTGTTTAAAGCGTCTCACATGACGATAATTGGAGATCACTCAGTGCAGCTTCATATTGAACTCCTTCTGCAGCGGAAAACCTGGTTCTTCTTTCACGAAAGACTGTAGTTGTTTGCTTGTCCATCAAAGGTTCCTATTACAAAATCTCAGATCAATTACTGCATTAGTATGGCAATGACATTGCTTTAGCCAGAAATCTAGAAAGTTTCGTGAAACCGGGCCTGGTGAATCCTTAATTTTCTTGCCGTGGATCAGTGGTTTATTCCGGATAGCCCGGAGCGGGACATAGTCCTGTGGTTAGAGGCGCTTTCCTTTCAATCACTATGACTGTACAAGAAGTGCGGGTTCAAAGTGTCCTTGAACAGGGAAATTGTAGATTCCCCTAATCTCAATGCTTGTGGGGTCCTTTGCCGACGAAAGAAAGCTGCCGGTTTCAGTAGTTTAATATTCTTATAGATCACTGATATTCCATCCATATTGCGCATATGTATACGTAACATTTGAGAAAGTTCATCGATAATTTGCCAAAAGTGGGTGGTTTACGCCGGGCACCGCTGTTTCCTCCCCCCATAATACCGACCACAATCTTGTAAGTAAAACATTCTTGTATAAAAGCTGTAAATATTATCAGTCAAGTATCACAACACATAATCTGTTTTATAAATCGTCCGCAGTTCCTATTTTTGCGTCATCAAAATACTGTATTTTTATGAGCAAACAGTTGTAATTACTGAGTAAAACAAATAGCAAGCCTCGTGAAGAAAAAGCAGGTTTAGAATTCTCTTGTCCAAACATAATAATGTCAAATGCAGCATCCATACTTTTTATTTTCTCTTCAAACTTTTACCTGGTAAATGTGAGTTTTTCGGTAAAGTAAAATGTTATGACAAAGTAAATTTGGTTAAAACACATTCACAGTTTAGGAATAAAGATTTTATCACATTATCATACATTTCTTTCAATATGTCTTACGAAAGCTAGTCATTTCTGGAGCCCGACTTAATAACGCTTTGGCGGTCTGAATTGGAATTTTGGGCGCTGAGTCTTGTCGACGGTGTTGGCTCAAGGCGTCGGTGTGGTGGGTGGACTGAATGGGTCACAGTCCCAAATGTTAAACCCATACGCACAGTCAAGGTCACAGTGATTATCGGAGTAATCTACACAGCATCGGTAACATGGTGCCATTAGCCACTGGTCCTCATAGCAAACCATAGGGCATTCTCCCTCTACAATTCGGCCTTTACTAGTGCAGTTCTGCGAGCCAGGAACCTCACCGCCAAACAGGGTTCGGGGGAACCACTGATCGTTCAGACCACAGATGAATGTGCATGTGTGGGCGCCTTGCATCTCACCTGGCTGGCACATAAGCGACGGCGTGACAGTGGTAGTGGTAGGATGTGGTGTGACTGCGGCGTTGAAAACACAGGCTGCAACTGCCAACAATATGGCACAAGCGGTACCCTTCATCATGTTCTGTCAACAAATCAGGATGAAATGAAAAAGAAACTTATTACACAAATAACAGGTGAAGAACAAATTTCATCTGAGTTTCAGTTGTTCCTAGACACTTTTTCATAAACATAAAGTCCACGCCCAAAACTCTGTATTAATATAATTAACTAATTTCGAAAACAAAAGTGACCACATGTTGTGTATGGTAAAAATATGTTTGATTTCGGAATACCCAGCTCATCCAAAGCTTCGAAATATCACCCCCCCCCCCCCCTCCCTCCCTAGTTGAAATCGTTTTATTTCACGGGTACCATCCCATTCCTATTTGATCTCTTACATTTACTTTTTATGAATTGTAAAAGTATTTAAGCTGATATAAGGTGGAATTTTACATGGTCATGAAAAAGGTCACAAATATAAATACTCTACATGGTATTTTTCTGAGTTGACGTCTTAATTTGTACAATATACTCTTTGAATTTCCCGGTGCTAATCTATTGAGACGCCGTGAGTTTCTCTTTTGAACAGAAGACAATACCAAAAGTACCTTTGGTGTGCTACTAAAAACAACCCACATAATCTTTTCTGACTAATTAACCAAACACTTTTCAATTTACATAGTTGAATCACTCTTCAACAAATAAAAGTTTATAGTCGCCTTTATATTAGGTCATTTCCCGATATTTATGAACAGAGTCGTGGTTAAAAAGAAAATTCGACCGCTTCGGTGGCCTAATGGTAAGAGGACAAGGTAATTGGACTGGTTTTGCCCAGTGCCAATATATGTCTGGGAGGGATGTCATGTTGGCTATCTTCCGCATGATACTTCACTGGCACTTTTGCGGCATGGACTCGCTCTGCCACAAGAAGACACAATATATGTACACACACCTAATGACTCCTCGTTGTCATATGACTAAAAAAGTGTTAAGTACGACGTTAAACCCCAAGTATTCATACATTAATAGTAAATTCGGTCAAAGAGAAATCCTCATAAAATGTTTACTATAAACGCTGGTTATAAGACAATCACGGAATATTATACATTTCAAAAATTTTTGCAAGAGAATTTCATGTTAATTATAAATATAAATCTTAGGCCTACCTAATTTGAGATTTGTGTCATCCAGAGGGATTCAGCCGAATATATTGCTTTCCAAAGTTGTCGGTTTATAAGTAAAGCCTATATCAATGATATTGCACTAACATGATAAAAATGTCTCTAGGGTGTGTCTGCTGTAATATCAATACAATGCTGGTGGACAGCTGTAGCCCAATGAAATCCAAGTTTAAGCAGGCTATTAAATGATTCGTATTTGACCAATTCACAGTTACTCTGCAGCTGTTCACAAGAATTAGGGAAATTAAAAGGAAAATATTCACTGTCATAATGCGATTATATACTGCACTCCATTTAACTGGGTTTGTGTTATTGACTTGCAAATATCTATACCATTTTTCGCAAGCTATCATTTACAGCCATCTGTGTCAGCTGCATTGTAAATAGGTCAGCTTACATATTTTGGGGATACCTGGCCTTAGGGATATATCCCGTCATCCCAGGTAAGTGACCTGAGCCTAAGTAAAGCTGATCACTACATTGAATCTGGTCTACACTGAGCTCAGCTGGCAGCTATGTAAGAGACGAAGTGCAGAAAACTACTGCTGTGTGTATATCATCGTGATACTCAATAGCCAGGAATGAGCATTGATTGTCACGTGTCATGCCTTGGTAGCCTTGATGAGTGTCATCTCGTAATAAATCCTGGCCAAGTTAAGCCATATCCCATGTAATCTCAGTTGACATGTCTGTTGTTTTTAACATTCTGTTTGTATCTCCAACAGAATCAGTTAACTTTCTACCTGATAATAACAAAGTTTACGTTAGATTTTAGACAGATGTCAGCAAATGGAACTCAGTCAAATGTTGTGATTTGTGAGATTTATACCTGTGTATGTTTAGTCAACATCAACACGGATTGGGAAGACCACATACTCTTGATTCACAGATTTATTTGGATACAACATCGTGATATATTCGTATATGAATTTCTTAACATTTTGTTGTGCAGTATCTTGAGAACTTTCCAAAATACTGGCTATATGTACTGAGACCTTATTAGCTCCATTTACCTGTTATCGCAAATGATTTTTTAATGTTAAACATATGAAAATAATTCAGTATAGCGAAATCACAACATTTTTTACTCCTCGTGCAATAAATTCAGTTGTCAGCATTAATGCTTTCTATGATCATAGTTCCAAATTTGTTTAATTGATTGTATTATTAACTGGTTGTTCCGTTCTGATAAAAATGAAAATCCAAAGATAATGCTGAAATTGTGAAAAAAATATTCGGCGTGACTTTTTTTAATATTTGGATATAGAAGGATGGGTTTTATTTCAGTAGGTAGTGTGTATACATGGATATTTCTATAAACCAATACAATGATATTCAACAGAAAGCAATAGCATCCGATCTTGATGTAGACATATTCAAGCCTTTATATGACGAAAGATAAATCAATCTATTATAAAGAGTGAATGTTTCATCAACTACGTTGGAGAAATTTTGGACTCGTGTTACTGATCATTTTTAACCATTCCTGAGTAAAGCATAAAGAGTGAATGTTTCATCAACTACGTTGGAGAAATTTTGGACTCGTGTTACTGATCATTTTTAACCATTCCTGAGTAAAGCGTGGTAGTTTTTAACAACTTCGTTTTTATTATTATCTGAACACTTATCGAAACCCTTTAATACGCATGTGCTAACATCATGTCCTTTGCCTTGATACATGTGGCACTTGTAGAACCGCGTTCATACCGAGTGATTGTTGAGTCGAAGCGTCGAATTGAAATAGATGAATGAAAATAGACCATACTCTATTTCATACGACTGTTGCATTCGACAAATCGCATCGTGTGAACGCAGCATGTATATATTTCCATTCCACTTGGACAAGTTGACATGACAAATCGCATCGTGTGAAAATCAACTCCTTTGCCTGAAAGCACATTTTTCACTGTTCATCAATTCTCCAGATTTCAATGTAGAGCCATTATTCGAATCTTCTGTGATTTTTAACAAACACAACAGACACGGTGAATTTTCGAATCAACTTTTAATACTGTTTAAAACAGTTCTTTCATATGTATATTTGTGATGTGTATAACACGTACCTGATTTCATATTCTTACCCAAAGCACGTTTATGTCGGTTACATTCGCACTCAGTAAAGTTCCCAATAATAAATATTTTAGGAAGGAAATTTAATTAAAAATCATCGTGAGAGAGATATGCAAGTTAAAGTGTTGTGTCGAAGATAGAGGTCAGTAGTGCTGTTTTTACGAAATTGTTGTTGTCTCGGGCGTTGTGGTTGGGGCCGTTGTTGGTGGACTGAACGGGTCACATCCCCACTCCACCTGAAGGCCAGGATTATTACAACTGATGTCGCAGTGGTTGTCCGGATACTCCTGGCAGCATCTGTAGCAGGGAGCCATTTGCCATCGACCTCCCCAACAAATCTCAGGACATTGGGCTTCTACGATTCTACCTGCTGTCCCACAGTGCTGTGAACCTGACGGAGTACTTCCCCCCATGCTCTGAGGATACCACTGGTTGTTGAGGCCACAGATGAAGCTACAGCTGTAAACACCCCTTGAGTCCCCTTCTTGACACTCGGCACTGGTGGTTGGAGGAGGCAGGGTTGTAGGCGGAGGGGGTGTGGAGGGAGGAGTTGTGGTCGTAGCGCAGTAAACATTGACAAATCCAACCAAAAGAATTACAGAAATTACCGTCTTAGTCGTCATCGCTTTCTGCAAAACAACAGAAATATGAAAAATATAAAAAAAAAACACGAGATTTATCAAGACAAACAATTTACATATAAGGCAAAATCAGATGACCGCTGCGGTCGCTGTTATTTGTCATGTAGCAATAAAAACAAACTCGCCAGAATTTCTAAAGTTGTATTCTTCTTGGGCTCATTGAAAACAACCCAATGTGAGATACATGTAAATTGAGAGATGCCGGATTTCACCTATACCGTGTACATCTCACGGAGCATCTCACCAATGCTGTCGATATGAGTTTGAAAGTAAACTGACAAGGTAAAACTAGTACGTGACACTCGTGGCAGGGTTATGTAGTGACATAAAGATATGACCTATTTTTCGTATGTGACTCTCAAAAACTCACAAAATATTTCAAACATTTTCAATTCGTTTCCTAATTTTTTTTTATATGACCACTCGAGTCAGATGTTCCGTTACCAAATGGCACAATAACACCATCACAAGACAAGCGCTGGCATAGAACTCACAAATTGTTCAGTAGTTCTGGCCTCCATTTGTGGACACGAAACAGGCACTGGCATAGAGCTCACAGACTGTTCTGGCCCTTCATCTCTTCCCTAAACACCACTAAACATTAGTTCTGTCATGTCTGTGATAACATTTATATTCCACAAGAAAGCGCCTTGTGCTATGAGATGTATCAGTTGGTGCTATCTTAGCATTTACGATAGCAGTCAGAATAAAACCCAGACTTGGGGAAGTTGACAACAGACCGCATTCGCGTGACCATACACACTGTGGTCCCTGCTCTGGCTCTGTTCTCTATGCTGTGGTCTTCAATATTCTATGCTTCTTATCACCGATCACCCGAAAACAATGGAATTTGGAAAATCTTAGTCCCTGTCCTATGATGCTAATGAACTTCTCGGATGACGTGGGATAGCAACTCTTCACCAGCGTAGACATATCCGAAAATACTCCTTACAGCGCATGTGTGGCTCTCTACCTTTCGCTTTACATCACTGCCACCAATAGACAAGCCTGATTTTTGGAGGCTGTGAGACGCTCGTAGGCTTGTTTAGGATTAGCCTCATCACGAATGTGTTCTCCCACGAAACTGTTTTATCAGAATTTATCATAAAAGTTGTTTTAGGTATTGCTTAGAATCATGTTGCACATTCTATAGATATAGAACGCATGTGTATAAAGTATTATTGCAGACGGCGGAGACGGATATTTTCCAAGTGTCCTCGGCGTTGTTCAAGATTTCTGTACAAAATTAGCTATTGGTGGCAGGGATGTAAATCGGATTTTAGAGAGCGACACAGTATGCTCTGTATGGATATGAGATCCCACTCATGCTCATATGTGATGTTTCACCTTTGCAGTCAGGTGTAGATTTTTTACAAAAGTTTTGCTCACCTCATTTGGTATAAAGCTACTTTGTACGAATGTAATTTGTCAAGCAAACATACCATAGGTCAAACAAACTGCGCTATCAAAATTCCTTTCAAATGCGCAGAGTAATCAGGAAGCCACAAACAAATGCGGGAAAATGGCAAAATCTCTATTTCAGAAGAGTTTGATCTTTCTGTCGGAATTGATGTGACCATCCAGTAATATGATAACTTCTGCATATTATAACTGTAATTCTGTAGTCGACATTTCACATCTCATTGCAGTAACACAATAATTGATACATATATACTGGCCAACATATACCGTCGGTCTCAATTCATAACGTGGAAATATAATGCATATCAATGACTACACCGAAAGCGTACGGGGTACGACAGATCTTTTCTAAAACTGATAGACCTATCAAAGTGAACTGGAATCTTAGAGGATTTAAATACAGAAATCAATAAGCAAAATTCTCACCTGAATTAAGACTGCTGTCTGCAGGATCACTTCAGTCAGTTGTGATGATTTCGGAAAGGTATAGGCCTATCACTTTCAAACAGTTCTATTAAATATTAAAAATTGCGGGATTTTGCAATATTCGTACAACGTCATTTTCTGACTGACATCTACATCTAGAAGTAATTCAATCCTGGGCAAGAATATTTCGTATTTGATTACTCTACAGCTGGCCTGCAGCTGTTTCACAGTTGAAAGTGATAACGCTGTTCATTGGATTAAATGCAATTTATTTAAGTCGAATTTTTATTTTGAATTTTTGTTACCACCAGTGTCCACAAGAGAGAAAAATGAAAATAAACATCTTTTGTAATCTACGCTCAGTGAATAAAGATAGATCACAATGTGAAAAAGCAAGATAGATCACAAGTTAATACCTATTCAGACAAAAATATGTGACGTACACAGCTATTAATCCATTCAGTTTGCACGCATGACAGCTCAGTCGATGTTGGTTCTTTTTATGGAAGGGAGTGTGTGTTGCGTTGGGGGTGTTGTCACATGTCTTAACAAGCGCAGTGGATTCTTGTTATCTCCCTTGTTTCAATAACATGTGGTTCAGTACAGTTTATACACCGCCATTGCTCTTGTGGTATTGTTTTATAAATGCACATCTACAAACTAGGAAGAACGAGAGTTTACTGCTAGACTATACCTTATATAGTGATGATATAGTTGTTGTGAGAACTGTTGGGAGAGCCTCGTGATGTACTCATTCGTTATGCTGGATTGTTTGGTCGGCCTCATGTTCTAATCGAATTACTTCTGTATCAGTTCCTAATTAGAATAATAGTCAAATCTGCTTCTTTCCTTATGGTATCCTGGCAGTCAAGCTATGTCGAAGGCATAAGTACTGAAGACGAACAATGGGATATATAGGTCACTAGCGTGGCTCCGACTATTGCTGACGGTGATGCCTGCCATCAACCCTACCTCCGCCAAGAAATGATATCAACGCACGAACTTTTCATTATTCCAATCAAGGTAGTTAATAATTAATTTACGTGGAGGGCTGAATTCAGTCTGCCTCTCTTTAACGGGATTGTTGGTACAGGTTGACGATAATTCCGTCAAAATCCAATCAATTGCTTCCAGTGAGGTGATTGATCGTGTGGCTTTATTCTCATGGGATATTCTGACACCAATTCAACTCTCCAAAGCACGTTGTCAGAGCATGGGTACACTTTCTAAGAAACCACATTTGTTACAAGCATGAATTCCCATTCACAGATCCTCATTCAAAACTTCTATACCTCAGAGTGGCTGTGGACCTGACATAGTAAAACAGTAATGCATTTAAATACTAGAGAAGTACCGTGTGTGGAACACTATAGACTACTCTAAAGAAAGACACACCGGAGTATTCCTGCAGGCTGTGCAATCCATACAAGCACTTGCCCAGAAAACAAGTTACCATTACAAAGGCATGGGATTAACGCTTTACTTCATTACCTTATTTTTACCAGGTAGGTTATAAAGTAGATTTTGCTACAAATGTAACTCAACTTTCATCTGCTGACTCAAAACATAGAACAGAATAAAGTGGTATAGCTCTATGTATTTCGTGTTACATCCCAAAAGTCTGCAAATGAGTGAGTGAGTGAGTGCTTAACGTCGTAGTTTAACGTCGTACTTAACTATTTTTTAGTCATATGACGACGAAGGAGTCCTTAGAGTGCATGCAATGTGCCTTCTTCTTGCAGGACGGATTTCCACCGTTCTTTTATCTTGTGCTGCTTCACTGGGACGACTTACCGAAAGCAAGTAAGCCGCCCCACCCGATACTGATACGGGTGAACCAGTCGTTGCACTTCCCCTTAAAGTTGAACGCCAAGTCAGGAAGCTACAACTTCCTCTTGCTTAAAGTCTTAGGTGTGACCCGACTGAGAATTGACCCCGAATCTCCCGCCCCCAACGCCGACGCTCTACCAGATGGGGCCGGTAGCTTACAAACGAAGCAAGGTGTCTGGTGCAAGTAGGCCTTATATATATTTGGAAATCCGTGTACGTGTAGATTATTCCACCTCATTATTTTACTTTGCCCACCGTATATTTCTATATGAAGGAGCATTAAGACAATTTTATCTTCATTCGTGCATGTATATGTCCATGCTTTGCCCAACAAAAGTGTTTACTGCACAATATATTACGTGTCATATCAGCCTTTGCAGAGTACAAGCGAACTGTCCACAACACTGACTTGGTATTCCATACGAGTCTGAACCCGTGGAAGTCGGCCAGTCGCCAATGTCGTACCCTTCACCCCTCGGGCAGGCTGGTGACCGTGGACACTCCGGCTAAGGCAGATCTCCTCAGGCGGCTCAGATACCGTCCACCGTGGGAAGGACAAATGTAAGGGCACCACAAATGTTCATTTTGCTGCTACATCGAGCTGATCCAGTACTTAACGTCATACTTACGAAACACTAGTTTTTTTTTTCTGGCTGAGTTACTTAACAGGCAATAGCAAAAGGAAAACACCTGACATTTCTTTATCAATTCCCCAACAAATGTGTGCCGGTATGGTCTTTTGTAAAGGTACAAAAGCTTGTCTATTAAATGTTCTAAGTATTTTTAAAAAATAAATAAAAAAGTGCTGATTACGTCCTTGTTTATTTTTAAATACTTATCAACATTCAATAAATACGTTTCTTATATTTCTTTAAATTTTCTTACTGGGGCATCTGCCTTTTAAGAAATTGCCACTCTTTAAACTTGTATGCCTTAAAATTCGATACTCCCTTTCCTAACTCGTATATTAAACCGTGTTAATGCACATTATCAAGAGATTATTTCAGGGCCCTATCTTTCAGCTTGTCACCTTTCCGGTCTCCTTCAGAGGCAATGGGGGTCATTTGTAACTTCTCACCTCTCCTGTATACAAAAGATTTCTTAGAATTTAAAAGATTGCATTTTTAACAATTTTATTGATATACATATGTGCGTCACATTCTGTTTGACAATTGTCTGATCTATATCTCCCAAAATCGTAAAGCTGATTAGAACCATATGGTGCTTAGTCCTATCGAACCGTGCTATACTTGTTACTTGTAGCCCGACTCGTGTTCTGATATATACAGCAGGAAAATTTCACAAACCTTTACAGCTCAAGTCCATCCTAATTTTATTTGCTGTTTGTAAGATAATCTGTTGATAACGACATCAACTGATATGAGTGCCCTTATATTTGAAGGCAAAAGAGCCAAAAAAAAAAAACAAATAAAAAAGAAATTAAATTCTTTACGAAAAGTCCCGTTTGAAAAAAAGTACCTTGCCTGAACTTTTAACATTAAAAGCGGCGGATGTCGGTTTGACGTCTCGATCTAAAATTTTCAACGGCTCGATTGTTATTAGAAGAGTTTTTCGTCGATGCACGTTTTAAGAGAACTGGCATCTGCTAAACCCGGACAAGTTGTGCATCCAGTGAACATATAGCAATCTTTACGATGGACTGGCCTTGTAGAAGGTTAACAAAATTTGCCTGCTGTGCGACAAACAAAAACGATCCAAGGTGCGCGTAGTAAGTATAGCACGGCTCGATGAGCTATGTTATAAAGAGTTGCGATTAATCTGTCACCATGAAAATCTGTGTTACTGTTTAACCTGGATTTTTCTGCATGATTTTAGATTTGATAGTTTCACACAAACAATAAATGCTTCATATTTCACACTGATGAATGTTTCGCACTAAAACTGAAGCAACATATTTATAAACATGTACAATGTATATAATTAATTGATTGATATATAATGGATAAAGAACTCATATATCAACAATTTCGTTTGGATCATGAAACCACTTGACTCTGTCCGTACCAAAACTGTCCACCTTACTTTTAGTAATGGCGATTACTGGATGGGTCTTCACAATGTTGATCCTGAATCAGACCAGTACATGTGGAGTGGGGTTTGCACAGAGCTGGGAACTTGGGCAAACTGGGGGAATGGGCAGCCTTCTAACACGAGCCAGGGACCACCAGCTTATTGTGTAAGAGGGGGCTTCATGGACTCAAGATGGAGGCTCACTCAGTGTGTGGAAAACGCCCCCTTCATTTGCGAAATTCCAACTGGTGAGCAGATTTACTATGACACCTGATTAAGACTCCCACCCTGCTTTTGTCCCGCTGTAATCCGGCGAATGTCGATGGACAATTCAGGTTCTTTCTTCACAACATTATCTTTGGGCTACATTGTTTTAGTCAACAACAACATTTATAATGTCTTAAAGCAAAATGCATTTCATCATTAGGAAAAGAGTAGATGTATATCTGAGCCAGGATACTCTTTTTTCCCCACCTGTACAGTATAGTCGTTTTCCACACCACTAGAATTAAGGTGACGTGACATTGCATTAAACAATCATTAAACATACTCCGAATAGGGCACATGATACTTAAAACGATTCAATAAGAAACACTGGAAATGGTCGTTTTAAAAAAACGTTTTTTTTTTCCTGCAGATGACAACTGTGCGTTTGACTCGGCTGGCCTAGAATCTGCTCCAGACGACACCATGTTTCCGAATATGTCCGTTGTGGTCAGAAAGGAGTTGCTGAACGATACATACTGTGATAGACTCTGCCTTGCCGCCACTGATGACAGCCGGGAATGTTGGATGTGGAGAATTGACGGCAATTACTGCCTTCTGTACCTGTCTAATGCCACCATACTGCTTGATCATGCTGAAAACGCCACCTTTACCGTGTTTCTCAAAGTTTGCCATACAGGTTAGGGTCATTTCGACCAGCATGGAATCATTTGACAAAGCCAAGGCAACTTCCAGGGAAGCACGCATATATATTGTAGACTACACTAGTTCTATTAACTTTTGGACAGATATTACTAGTTCTGAAAGCAGAATATTACATTTTCCTCAGCTTTTTGGAAAAGTAAAGATATGAGTATGTTGTTCATTAGATAGTCTAACCATGCGAAAAAAAAGAAACTAAATACTCCTGCTACAGTTGCATGTATACTGGCTGAAAAGAGCGGACAGAAACTAAATACTCCTGCTACAATCACATGTATACTGGCTGAAAAGAGCGGACAGAAACTAAATACTCCTGCTACAATCACATGTATACTGGCTGAAAAGAGCGGACAGAAACTAAATACTCCTGCTACAATCACATGTATACTGGCTGAAAAGAGCGGACAGAAACTAAATACTCCTGCTACAATCACATGTATACTGGCTGAAAAGAGTAGACCAGGTGTCCTAAAAATTAGAAGAAACAGGATATACTGCATACCTGACGACGTCGCGCTCCACAACACAAGCATAACGTTACAAACTTGTAACTATATGCACCATGGCGTAATGTCTACAACAACAGCTGCCATGCAAGTTATGTCCTCTCATGTTGCCGTCCTAATTTCGTAATTAATATACTTTCTTAGTTCTTTAGTGGTTTGTGCTAATCGTTCTTTTGGGAATTTTAATTGAAGCCTGGTATACGATTGTCAGTTGACAGTCGACGCATAGATTCAGGATAGCACAAAACTGGAGTTTTTCAAAAACGTATTTATCACGTTGAATAGCCCTCTGTATTGCTGACTGTCTTTGGCATTTGCCTTGGAATTTTAAGAACTTTTTGGAAGCAATGGCATTACAACGTACAGCGTTTTTTACTTGATTGTGCTGTGATAAACTTAGTCGTTCAAACTCCACACTTCTGAAACTTTCGCGATATATAGGGAGCAGGCAGTATACATCCAGATATTATGAAACACTTCACGCTGTAACCGGTTCGATAATCTACCAGCCTTGTCTCGTAATCTCAAGGCACAGTATATTCACCTGTGCTTAACATTTAAATTTACAGGCAGACCATGGTACCACATAAATCATGAATGTCTGATCACAGCAGATCCCAACAAGCATATCGAAACATTTAATACTTCCTTAACTCTGTATCATTCAGAGAATGACTTGCGGACCATGTTGTAGAACAATGTTTAGAAGATAAGTACCACTATTGTGCCTATTTCACTGAGACAACAACATGTCCACGGGCAAATGATACGCCCTACTCATGATTTATTGAACAAACTCTGGTATCAGGGCAATGTCCACGCATATGCGTATACAAACAAAACTGCATCGCCCTTTCATGGAGAGAGAATGCCTAGGAAGTCACGTTATTAATGTTATCAACCAACAGAAATTCAATATATCGACTTCAAACAAAGGAATGTGTTGTTGTTAGTCACAGTTTTCGCGTTTTAATAATTCCATTCAACTACTAGACAGATGCATATATCTACTTTATGATAAAGCATCCTGCACATGTAAGTGTTAATCTGTCAAAAACAAAACAAGACCTACAGACTTTTTTAGCAAAAGAAAACTAAAAAACTTCAGCAAAAGTTACTTTTGCTGAGATGTTAATATTAGTTGCTTTCTTCTTACAGAAGAATTCTTTGTGTTTCAGTGTCATTAATAACAGATGTCATTACTTATACCTCCGATGAGATCGACCCAACTCCCAACGACTGTCCTCCACAAACGACCATCCCAACAACTGTCACAGTATCCAGCGATACTGTTCCCTTGGAAACAAGTCCGTCTGCAGCCGTCACGATCAAGACAACAACAACGGCATCAATGGCGCCGGTCGCAACCACAACGACAACAACATCGTCACCAACAAAAGCGCCGAAGAGACGAGTAATAGCCGCGATTTGTGAGTGCTTTTGCGAGAGTGACGTAGTCACGGTACCGGCTCCAACTCTCTCTCCGAAAGAAAAACAGGAGTTCGTCATACACATCATCGAGAGACTCACTTTGAACATATCCGAAATCTCGTCTGTGCGACGAAAATTCATCAGCGTTCTAGACTCACGACCATCGGCGCGTAAGGTGGGCATGCTGGGAATCGCTCTCCTGTCTCTGGTCTTTGGTGGCGTCCTCATCCTTGATCTGCCCGGCTTGCTCAGGGATTTGAAGACAATGTTCAGGAATATTCGCAGCGGACTCGGCTGCAAAGTTCCAGCTGAAAACTACAAAAAGAACAAAAATGTTGACAAAGAAGCAAAACTCAAGGAGACTTCTACTCAGCATTTACAGAAATAAAGGCCGTCGTGGAAAATTAGTAACTGGGCTTAATGTTTAACATGACTGGATATCATGTCAGTTTATAGGGCCTATTTGCACCTGTTTTCATAATGCCTATTAAATCAAAACGATAGTGGTTTGTGCTTGATCAGGTTTTATTTTTAAAATAACAGTACGTGTAAATACCCAACCCTGACTTCTATAGGCCTATGTTGATATGTCACGTTTTTATAATAAATTGCGACAGCTGAAAATCTTCTTTCAGAATATGCCTTGACCTCAGCACGCTTTGTAAGATTACATTTTTTTTTTTTAGAATTTGCATCATCTTCCTCATAAATACATAGAAGTGGGGCATGGTGCGCCATTACGAGGAAATTCTGTGGCAAAAAATCATCAGTAAGTGAAGTCTTGCAGTCGCAAGACTCGTGCTAACACATTTTATTTTCTAGAGCGCTTCGTAGTTCAAATCACCGTTAGCGCAGCGTAATGACCCTGGAGTCTCTCACCAACGCGGTCCTGTGAGTTCAAGTCCAAGTCATGCTGGATTCCTCTCCTGCCGTACGTGGAAAGGTCTTCCAGCAACCTACGGAAGGTCGTGGGTTTCCCCCGGGTTCTGCCCGGTTTCCACCCACCATAATGCTGGCCGCCGTCGTATAAGTGAAATATTCTTGAGTACGGCGTAAAACACCAATCAAATCAATCAAATCAAATCACCGTTGGGTTGTCCTTTTTATAGCTGTCAGCTTTCTGGGTTAACAATGACTGTGACACCCCGATTTCAAGTTTGAAGATTACCATACTATCTATAGAGTCTACTATAGGTAGACTGCCAAATGGAGCAATGGTACGTTTCTAAGTGTATACACCAAATGTGCCCCATGAACCTCATAAAGTTAGAAAATATTCTTTAAAAGTTTCTATATGACTACCAAGGCATAATCTGAACTGGGCTTTAGCTGCGGTTGATCTAGATCTGAAATGACTTTGAGGCCGTAAACGATGTATTAAAGGCGACTCACCACACCTGAAACTATACTATCACGTGCCACTGCGTAATTAATAAAACTTGAGAACAGGGTCAATAAATATTCAATAAACTAGCGTTTAATTACTGCGGTTTCTGTCATACCATTTACATTGAGATGTAGTCACCGTCAGCAGTTCTCTAAAATCAATGACATGAATGTCAATAATTTCCACACGGCATTTATGATCAGTGGTCCAGAGTTATTCTAACAATGGAGGCGAGTGTACAACGTGACCTTTGCGTTACCTAAAATATTAGTTGACAGAATAAGTGACAGATCTCACGTGATTGGAGCATTAATCAAATCTATACCGGATTCAATCTTTCTTGTTTCTCAAATATCAAACAGGCCATCGACCCAGCCTGTAAAAACTTCCTTAATGTGGGTGAGAGATATTTGTACCGGGTTTTTTGCGTTTTCGAACACTTATCCCACCGAGTTATTTGTGATAGTAGACTGTTTCCTCTCAATAACTCTGATATGAATTCAGTAGTCTGTTAATTATAACATATTTATAATAACCGCAAGGAAATTATTCAAGATGCACACTGTATTTGTTTACTGTGGTTCATCACAACTTCCGGTCCCCTGTGTCGTACCGAAAGTTGACATTTTGACACATTTATCATAACGTTTTTAACATGGTCATATTAATATTTAAACTCCAAAACTAAGGTTATAAATTCAGATGGCTTTGTGCAATCAGTTTCTGGCATGTATAACAGAGTCTGCTGCAAAATGCCAGGGTCACAAGTTGCATCATTTGGGACAACTACGATTATTTTCTCCTGCCTGATCGAGGTATTGCTAGACTAGAAGTCACAAACTAGATTATACTTTATTTAAGTCCTTAAATCTATACAGGTAGATTTCTTTAGATTCATAGGTTACAACTGTTTTTTCACGATGAAAGTAATTTCTCTTTGTCTCGACTAGATTTTCTGAGAATGATTTAGCAGCTGGATGGTAGTCTTTGATGTTTGATATGAACAAGTAAATCAAACTGATACATGTACTTTGTAAGGTATATTTTGGCATATTACATAAAACGGTCGAATTGGACTCTTAAATTAAGTATGTTTATAATGCTAAAAGTATCACCTCCAGTTCTCAAGGTGTCTTTTCCTAACTTGTGACAAAAAGACAGCGCAGAAATGAATATCGGATATGCTTAGGCAAGTTGAATGGAACAACGCCGTAGTGCAGCCAGATTGAGTTGAAGAGAGATCTATAAGGCTTTTACTAGGGAGGTTTGGCATGCACGTACATTTCACTGTGCGCAATAATGGTGATGCAGAGTTTGTATATTTCAAGTGCGGTTATGTAAGTTTTACTAGTACTTGAAAATTGTACCCGTTAATTGTTGTAATGTGAACTAAACAGAGGCAAACTCTTTTCAGCCAAGATGATTTAGATATTCGTCAGTACGGCTAAATGAAATTTGCAAAAGTGAAAATTTGAAAAGTAAGAAGCGTAACCGGCACAACACATGTGTGCGATAAGATCTGCAGTTGTTTAGGCCCAAACTGTGCTTGTTCGAGATAGGATTTTGTATTACATAGTCTTTCTGGGCGTTTTCCAGTGCTACTTAAGACAGAGTTGTGACAAGATGTAGGTTTTGTGGTTAATTTGTTAAAACATCCATATATAAAACGATATTTTCGGATACGAGAACCAGAACTGTTTTATGAGAAATTGGCATGTATGTTTCTTTTCAATATAATACAGACATGAGGAAAAGGTATGGACTGTATTCAGGTGATAAAATAGTTTTTTATTTGGCCAATAAACCATACATAGCACAGTGCGATGTGCCCTAGGAGGTGAGCGACTTGTTACAATTAGTGCTTGTGAGAAAGGTAATCATACGACGAAGATCTTCTCAAATAAATGAGGTGAGCAGGGATCTTTATTACATCTATGATATTTTGCCGAAGTCAAATCTCTGCTGCGTGGCCGGTGGCCTACACAGAAGAGAGAATTTTCCTGATTGCTAAAAAAATAATTGGTACAAATTGGTGTGTAATTTTTAACCGACAGACGTCCGATAACTGTCAGATATGATCGTGCAATTTGAACATAAAATTGCACTTCACTAGCATTCCTTATATACGAGTAAACATGATGGTTCGTAAAATGTCGAGAAATTGAAGGAAGTGTACAAAGATCCTTTTTAGCATAACGTTGCTTCAGTTTTGATTGATTTATTTATTTATATAATTGGTGTTTTATTCCGTACTCAAGAATATTTCACTTATACAACGGTGGCCAGCATTATGTGGGTGGAATGCGTCAGTTTTGTGTATAAATCAGGTGACTGTGATGTTCATTTGACCATTTTGTGTAACAGTGAAATCCAGTTTTGTGACTCACTTCCTAGCCTTATATTAACGAACCATAAAAGTGTGCTTTCCTGCAGAAAACATCGAGTTTTTTGGATAAGCTATCTTAATTTCTCGAAGGCTGACCTATTTTAAAAAAGAAATAAAAGGATAACTTTGAATACAAAAAAAATTTTAAAAACCAGAATGTATCGATTGTGATGTTTTAGAAATTTCATTTTTTTTAAAAAAGCCCACTGATATAACAGGAAGAGAGACGGATTTCAAAATAGGGCTTAATAAGGAAAAGGCTGTCTTTCTCGCCGCTAAATAACTGAATGCAAAGTACTGTGACGAGATTGACCAATTAAATTGATACTCCGAGACGATAGGTTTTTTTTTTCGCCTTCCTAAAAGTATTTTTGCATGTTAATTTCATAATCTTGATGCCTTTACTGTTTTAACGAAACGGTATATTAATCTGATAGCTTTACACAATTCATATATAACAAAAGCTGTGAAAGCTATACATGCACCTTTGCTGGATTTAAAGGACACCTCAGACTCTACAGAAGATTCTTCTGATCTGGACCTGTATTTGTTTTAAGACCAAAACGGTTTCTTATCTCAGAGACTTTATGACAAGTGGATAGTTCAATTTTAACATCGTAAATTATTCTTACTTGAATCGCAGTATATCGAAGGGTCCTGCAAATGACGTATACATGTACATATCTTATCTGGTAGCATTTGTCAGATCCCCAGTGTTATGTGACGATTTAAATGAAGTTTACTGCAAAAACTGGTGTGCAGTTATTTCGCGCCTTCAATCTGGGTTTCTGAAAGTAGATCCCCAGAGCTGGGCCTTACAAACTGCAGATATATATGATGTCCCTTGTATCGATTTCGATCGTTTAAAACATCGAAAAGGGAAGAAAAACGGGAGAATTTGGTGATGAAACATTGGCTGCAAGCATCTGGGGCTTCTTCGTGTGTACAACACAGGAGAAAATAGCTACACTTTTACGACTAATTTCAAGATTATTCCATGCGACTGCAGTAGAACAAGGCAGGTTACTGTATAGTTACATACATGGCCTAAAAATGCCACAGACTGAGATAGTATGAAGCAGATCTCATCTCTCAAAAACACCCGATGATTAGGTGGACTTATGAGACTTGCTAATTCAACCATACTTTCTAAAAGAGAAGGAAGAATTGCAGGGAGCCGCTAGCCTTTGCTTTATTTTGTGCTACCAAACCGTGTTTCCATTCAGTATCATTCAAGTCGTATTTACTTTTGCCTTTGACACTTTTATGAAATATAAAAGTTTAGCTTTTATAAAAGTTTTACTTTCATCCTTACTGCAACTCACAATCCGCTGGCCCGACTGTATGGATCCTCGTGTCGCAGCCGATATGCTCGGTTATCAAAATTTATCGTCTGTTGGCTGCGAAACCGTGCCAAATTCTCCACAGGTACTAACATAATTCTATGCATGTTCCAGTTAGTCACAGACAAAGCCAATGGGGAGCGAGTTTGTGTCATCCATGGTGACCAGTATGTGAGCGAAAATCTGCCATCGTATCCCCGTCGCTATACTGTACACGCTTTTCGAAGGTCTAATACATCCGGGGTAATCTATGAAAATACTTGTTGTAAAACTGTTTTACTTAATTGTTTTTAAGTTGTATTTGAAGAGGTAACCATAGATTAAGTAATACGATGGCTTCAGGAAAAAGACACAGTGGGTATTACAGAATGGATTCGACAATGCTTTGCAGGTCTTTTCAATACTTACATCCTGGCACATCCTTACATTACGGGTCAACCAGTCGTTGCACTATCCCCTTTATGCTGAACGCCAAGCGCGGAAGTTACAACTTCCTCTTTTAAAGTCTTAGGTGTGACTCGACCAACGATTGATCCTGGATCTACCAGTCCCGAGACAGGATAAGTGGTGTAAAACGTAGTCTTACATCCCTTAACACTGGTGATTTTATATCAGTTCACATCTTACCTCTGGGATATGAATTGCGGGGGGTTTAAATATGTATGACGAAGGGACATAGTAATAGGTAGTGAGGTTAATTTATTAGCATCTATCACAAAACATGAAAAACTATTCCTTTTATACAGAACAGACATGGCCCTTTCCCGCCCCACAGGCTCTGGAAATTTGCATATCACCTCACACCCTACAAATCCAAAAAATTTTGGCGCAAATCATTCCATGGAATGGAGTCGCCATGTAAACTAATATATGTATGTATATACAAAACATAAAATCAACGTATTTAAGCGTTTCTTAATGCCACATATCTAAATTTGTATTCTACCATGTCTGAAACGTTCGCTATGTTCGTTATGAAAAGCAAATATATACATGACCTAATTATGTGCTAAATGTCAATGAGTGACAGTGGCTAAAGGCGATGTCGGCAATGTTTCAGTCACGTTGCGGCGAGAAATAGCAAGTGCAAGCGAGTCAGTTTCTTTCTATTTCTGACATGTCTGAATTATAACGTAGAACACCTCGTGTGCATCTAGAGCACTACATTTTATGTTTCTGGAAAACATTACTAAGCTTGGAACATTTGATTGACATCAAAAGTAATTATCTGGACACTAATTTTTTCCAGAAGAGCCGAAAATGTTCTTCTAGGAATACAAAAGGCTTGTATTGTGTCTTAATTTGTGTCGATAGGTGGAGAATTTTAAGAAGTCAGTATTTTCTACCCAATGCCATCATTTTCCAAGAATTTAATAAATAAATCCAGAATATCTACACGCTTAGGTGGCCTGACTAGAGCGTCCGCTTCGAAGTCGGTAGATCTGTCAGCAAAAACTGACCAGGTCATACCAATGGCTGTAAAAATGGCTGGAATGTAATGAAGCAAGACTGATTTGTCCGGTGTCAGTATAATGAGATTGCAATGTCATGTTTGCTGTCTTTGGCGGCTGCACTGACACAACAAAACAGCCGTCGTCGTCATTTGACCAACCAACTCTTGAGTACAACGTAAAACCCAATCATACACACGTATACATACATCCAGAATTTCTGGCACTCTAATTCTAATTGTGCCTAATTCCGCTTACCCAAGCGAGGGTAATGTATCTTCATCGTGTTGAATTAGGTCGCCACGCTGGATGTATGAACATGTTGCAATACACGCGCAGCTGAGAGGATTATTTTGATCATCGACAACTTAAATGGTACACGATTTAGACACTGATTTAATTCATCCGCCTAAACCAATTGTTGACTGCCTCTCTGTGCATGATTTCCTACTTTATGTACTTTCTTCTTTTTTTGTCATATCTGGGGGTTTGGACCTTGCCATTATGAACATAGAGCGTCCATTGTGGTAGACGGCTCGTTAACAAAGGGCTGGACGCGCGGACTGTGTACAACAGTATGTCTAAGGGAGATCAGCATTTGTTTGCGGGAGTATGAGTCGAAGACTGATATGATTGTCTCCCTTGGTATTATATGGATAAATGTATGTGTGTTTGCTACGAATAAAAAATCCACGTATCACATATGAGGCTGACCAATCCACGATCCTCGCGCTAGGTGTATACCCAACAGCCAAAAGACATATTTTTTTACTTCATACTTTAACGATTTCTATCAAACTAGGGGACAGTACTGCTATTTGTGGTACGTTTAATAAGTTTGGATCATTAGGCAACGGGGTAAGAAGGATAAACAAAATCTATTCAGGGATACTAAAAAAAGAAAAAAAAAACAAAAATCTAAAGCCTCTAGTCTAAAAAGGCCTTCTACCATTCAACAAACAAAAGAAACGAGAGATATTTGTTGGAATCTTGAAACCCAGAAGTTCTAACACAGGCTCTGGCATGCTTATCCAATCCATTTTGTGAAACATAGAGAATTTGTAAATACCTGAAGCTACATGTAGATGTTGTGTGAAGTAGGCTACTCTTGGCTCAAAAGTAAACAGCACCTGTTTGTGTTTTTCTAAATTGGAATGAATCAGTATCGGTTCTAGGAGTTAGGACAGGGAATTTGTAGATTCCCTCGAACTCGCTGTTTGTGACTCCGTGATGGCAATAAGCGGTCCATGACGCTCGCGTGGCCGTTTGCGCAGTGTAGGATGTTGTTTGCATATCTGTATATCACAGGCGGGAAATCTTTTCAGTAACATGCCAGTTTACGGCGGGCCCTCTGGTTTCCTCAACATAAAAAACCGCCATCGTATAAGTGAGAAATTCGTGTGCATGGCGCTAAGCAATAATCACATGAATAAAGGAATAAAGATTGATTCGAGTCTGTGACCTTATTTGTCATAAGAACAACGCTTTGCCTCGATGATCCAACGCAATGAGTACCACTTATATAAAGGACCGCCAATTTGAAGTAATACAATATTTACTTGGCGTAACTATGCTTTCGTAGCTCGCCTTTTGTATTATAACCGTCAGCACCGGTACATTAGAGTTGGGATTCTTTTACACCTATTCCTTCAAAGTTTCCGAAATAACGACAAAGGTTTGAACAAAATCTAATGTCTATCTCAAGTTACGTCGCTTTATAATAAGTAATGGTTCACAGAGTTGACCCACGCACAAAACAAGTTGATCAGCGTATAGACCTGTATACGTAGTAACACCGAGACGCGACGCTACAAGACTTTGCGCAAGGTGAGTTTTTATCCTACCTTTATGGGATTAGAAATACATTGTCATTGTTTTCTTTTGGCGTGGCTTCGTCACCATCACTGCTCGGAGGAGAAATGATCCCTGCAGTTGTGCACGGTATAGGCCTTTGTGCAGTCAAAGGGCTTGGCACTTCATAACATTACAAACCAGCATAACGGTGTTTCCATAGTCATCAGCGGATTTTAATTTTAAATTTAAATGAGTGCTTACTTACCAATCGTCACCTGTGACGAGATACGCATATCCCCCATTGTCTCTCTGCATGGAATTTAATTATTCGTATACCTGACTGTCCCATTCGCACAGATACATTAGTTAAACATCCGTTTAGATATTATTTATGGATATTTGTTAGTCATATGTATTTCATTTGTTGTTAATTATTAAAACAACCATTTTAACTGGAAGTAAGGACCAACAAAATTCGGATTTGAAATTTTGATACTGCAGGAAACATCGACAATTTTCGACAAGTTAAATCTTCTCTGACCCTCTGACACATTGACTTTTGACATGCTGAATCAGCAGTTCAGTTCGAAATTGCACTTTCACAATGTATGTTTGATTGGAGTTTGAGGACGAAGTCAAGAAATTTTACTTTTTCGATAGCGATAAGTTGCGGAGATGAAGGAGATTAATGAGTCCGTAATACACAAATAAAAACTGGCAAGTATTTGATGCAATTGCCTACATCTGACGCACAGATCTTTGGAGCTTATAGTGTATGCTATCATTTTGGTTTGTGATCCCGATATATAACGAAGGCCATCTAAGCGACCAAGCTGTGGCCTTTTTGGAGCGTTTGTTATACCACCAAAGCCTCAAGTAGTGTTAAAGCAAAAAGCCTGAGCCTTTGAAAACCAATCATCCTAATTGCATCGCTATAAGAGAAGAGTCATTGAACACAAACGGCTTCAATACCAATAGGTAAATATATAGCCCCTCCAGATTCCTTATATGAGACATGTGGATATATGTATTGCTATACATTATTTCCTAAGCAAAACAACTCATTGTGCAAAGTGTTCGGTGTACCCAAGTTTTATATTGCACTGTATAAGTTATTTACCCTGTGGTTTGCCAGAGGCTTTTTCATTAAAGAACTGTGCTAATTCGCCATGTCATATTCGACGCTACTCGTGCTGAGATAATAACTGCTTTAGGCACATAAGTTCAGCATGCAATGAACACGGTAAACCAATCAACCATATGTTCCTCTATATCAGTGTGTTATCGCCAATTATACAACCTGTCTCAACATGTCTTGTGTTGACGTGCACGCCAAACTGACAGCTGTAGGCCAATAAACCCATTGGTGTACTCAAGTGTGAATGTACCAGGATATCGCCACCCTGATATTTTGGGAGAGTCTCTTGGAAATGCCTCTAAAATAACCAGGTCGCTTACCGTTTATTTATACAGTTACATGACGGTATAGAGAGGTTGGTTAGTAAATAGATGTTTGTATGTAGATTCTTTGACGTTGTTGGTATATCATTTGCCTCTTAAAGACATCGGTTGATTTAACTCATTCTCTCCTTTTTCAGGAGACTTATCGAGTAATTGTTCCAAAGAACCTTCCCATTAAATGTCAATGTTAAAAGATCAGATGCCGGTTAATTCACACAGTTATTGCTGTCTAAAATTATCTTTCTGTAAAGAATTGTATGCACCATGATCTGAAGAGTATGCTGCACTGCAGATTATGTTGTTTACCAGCACATTGTGTCATTTCCCTGCAGATTATGTTGTTTCCCTGCAGATTATATTGTTTCCCTGCCGATTATATTGTTTCCCTGACGATTATATTGTTTCCCTGCAGATTATGTTGTTTCCCTGCAGATTATGTTGTTTCCCTGACGATTATGTTGTTTCCCTGCAGATTATGTTGTTTCCCTGCAGATTGTTTCCCTACAGGTTATATTTCCCTGCTTGCATATTATGTTGTTTATGTTTCCCTGCAGATTATATTGTCTCCCTGACGATTACGTTGTTTCCCTGCAGATTATGTTATTTCCCTGCAGATTGTTTCCCTAAAGGTTATATTTCCCTGCTTGCAGATTATGTTCTTTCTCTGCAGATTATATTGTTTCCCTGCCGATTATATTGTTTCCCTGCCGATTATGTTGTTTCCCTGCAGATTATGTTGTTTCCTTGTAGATTATATTGTTTCCCCGCAGATTATATTGTTTCCCTGCAGATTATCTTGTTTCCCTATAGATTATATTGTCTCCCTGCCGATTATGTTGTTTCCCTGCAGATTATTTCACTGCATGTTATGTTTGCCAGCTTGCTGATTTTGTTTATGTTTCTCTGCAGATTATATTGCAAACCCATTCTCTTTGACTTAGAGTTTACTGGCTCAGACCAGTTGTGTTCTGCTAAATCCTATCTCTGCATAGAGAGAATCAGACTTCGGATATACCGGTATATTCTATGGAGACGGCTTGAATGAGATAGAAGCCTTTTACAGTTGTACATAATAGCTTCCGAATAGAATCGTGGGTTTCCCCGGGCCCGGTTTATCCCACTCTAATGCTGACCTCGTTAAAATAAATAGATAAATTTGCAGTTGACCACTTGTCTTTGAAGTATGCAGTTCCATGTCTTTATGTAAAATGACGACACTTAAATCATATTTCGGATTGGCAATTTTCATGACAACACAAAAGTGTTGACCAAGATCGTTGTAAGCCATTTCACATTTGAATATTTGTTATAAAGATTTGCGTTAAATGCTATCCTTATACGTGATGTATGTCTATATTTTGATTCTCTTTATTCTCTTTAATCTGCCAACTTGATTTTTGCTTATTTCGGTGATGAAAGGAAAATATCCCTTTTTACAACCTGTTTCCGTAAATATCCCTTTTTATAAGCTGTTTCCGTAAATAGTATCATTACACATTACCACTGGGACATTATTGTATCATATAATCAATACAGCTCGTTTGTTGTGGTAATTTTAACACAAGCAGCTGACAAACAATGCCAGTGAGTTCATAAGAAGTCTTTTTAGTCGTTTATCTTTAAGGGCCAGAACGTTGGTGCATGTTAGCTACTGTTCGGGACTCGGCCAAGAGGACAGGAAAACTACTGATTTTCCCGGTGCGGGTCTACAGAAACTGGATGCGGTATTACTACCGGATGTCTTGTGTGTTGTAGGTAATGGAGAGTACTGGAGATATATGTCATAACATAAATGGTTATGGTGTAAGCGTACTTAGGAGGTACAAATGATAAAGTCGTCAAAACCAAAGGAATTGAAAGAAAATATTGGTTTTCGCTTATTTCAGGTATTGTTTCGACGCACAGATTCCTAACAATGGGCAACAAAACAACAGCGGAGGCCGGTAAACAAAATATCCGTGTGTCCATCAGTTCTCCAGTAAGCGGAAGCTCGCAAAGCCGATCAGTTCAACCAGAGATCAAGCGGCCACAAATGTTCATTGGGAACTTCCAACTGGAAGATGAAGAGAACGTGGAGAATTACCATAAAAGTTCCCATCATCCGAGTCGAGTAATTCAGGATTCAAATGAAATAAAAATGAAAAAAAGGCGGAAATGGTCTCGAAAAAGTAGGGTAGAACCATCAAATGGAAGTCCTGAAACGACAAATAGAACTGGAGGTGCAGCTATGGGTGGTGATAAATCAATGGAAGAGGCTAATACGCTAAAACTGCCGACAAGTAGAATCTCTTTAAAGAACAGAACAGCACTGGTAGGTGAAGGGCTAGATACCAAGATCCCTTCATCCGTGCCGTCATCGCGTGAATGGCTAGAAAACATTGCAGAAGAACGGGATGCGATGAAGACAGCACCGGAAACTAAAAGCATAGCTGGCAGTCATACAGCGAAAAAACATCCGGCGACATCATCAAACAGTGGGAGTCTAGCAAGATAGGGTCGAAACAGTAACATGCAGCAGTGCTCGTAAAGAGCTTAACTCGAATCTGACGTTAACTCGAACATTATATTTAATGTATGAATGGGTGTAGCTTCACCATATGTATGTTCACCAAAATGCAAGTATCCTATACAGAAATAAAAACCTCCCCTTCTTACTACTGAATTTGCATTACATGGGGGAAAGGAACAATAAAGCAAACATTATTGCAGATTATGGATGGTTTAATTTTAAGAAAATATTATCCCACGTTAATAGTCAGTTACATGTATGTTTTAGTGCACAGGGAATTGTTGTTTTGGTATTGCTTTTGTTATCCTTTGCTAACACGTAATGCCATTCTGTACCCGGCACAGAAAATCTGGCATTGGTTCATTTTTCATATTATCGTATAATTTGGGATTTCTAGTAATGAGTGCTAAAATATCTATGTTAGATCTCCGCCATGTGGGAGGAAATAACCAGATTTGAGTCGATAACCATGAACATACGCTGATTTACATGGATACTGGTGCTTGGCAGAAACGTTGTGACGTTGCCATATGCTGGGCGAAGCATGGCTGTGGGCAATTTCTTCCATTGAAACACCGTAAGAACGAAGAACTCATCGTGACTTGTCGCCATTTGTCTAGCTTCAGTCTTTACTCTTTTTTGTGCTAATGCTTTGCAGACAGTTATTTGTACAGCTTCCTCTCAAGCTCGCCCACGTTGAAGACGTCCAAGCAATCGGCTTCCGGCAATCACCAAGGTCGATATCTTTTGATCCTAACTTCGGGGGAAATATCAAATAAACAAGGACACAGACATGTCATGGTGTGATAAATTGTCCGTTAAAATGTTAAATATCCGATCAAACATTTAAAAAGGTGCATAAATGTACGGAATTAAAAAACCCATTTGTTCATTGATTTGTTATCCCATTTTTATGACATTGTTACGTGTAGTATCTTTGGTTCAGTGAATAAATTGGAAAAGGTTCTTCGGGTTATTCATCGATCAGAGCATATCCCGTGATTTTGAATACGTATTTGCAATGCATGCCAATCAGGCAAAGATGACACATGTATCACACAAAATTAGGTCATATTAAACTTGGTTTCTAGAATTGATGATAAAACGCAGGGTGAATTCGTGGATTTAAAGTCTATACGCTGCAAATCAGAAAAGTGTGATGGAAAATAAATAAAAATGTTTTATATAAATATTTTTTTCTACATTTACAAACAACCCATGTCTGTTTTATTTATTTAATTGTTGATTGGCGTTTGACGCCGTACTTAAGAACATTCGATTATTCTTGCGACGGTGGCCAACATTATGGTGGAAATAAACCGGATTAGCCGTTTCCAGGATTATAGGAGACTTGAGATTATCGGCTTATGAAGTCTTACTTTTCATTGTAGTTCGATGAAAAGTAACACTAAAATATTAAGGCCCCACGGCATTTTGAGTTATTCTAGACAAGTGACGTCTAATAGTCTGCAACTTCCGTAACTGTAGTTTGCATCACATACCTAAATCTGCTTATGCCTTGGTGCTATGGGGCCTGTAATTTGCTACTGTTTAGGCGTTGACGTGAACACTAAGATAAATTAATAATTGGTATTTCACCGTATGTTACGTGTGACCATTTGTTAACAATCACTGTCGTCTCTGCACTGGTTTTGCTCTCTATCCTGTACTTATTTGATTGTATTCATAATCTTGACTTTCTGCTGAGATTCAGCATCCCTTATTTAATTTCGGACGGCTTTCATGTCATATACAAAATAGCTATATATACTGCCATTTCTTCTCATCGAAAATTTCAGTAAACAATTGAGGAAGCTAAGCTGTAATAGATATTTTATATCAACAAAGTACAGAATTTCAACTCCAAACCTGCACAACCTGTCCATTTAACAATGACGCAAGTGCAAATATGCTGACAATGATCAAAATTTTCAGTGTGCTTACGTGTGGATTGCTCTATTGAATCATGCGATAAAATGCAGCAGAACCACAGTGACAACAACGAAAACTGAGATGTAGAGTAATCTGTAGAAAGTTAACATAGTACACAAACTTTATGAAATTTCACGATTTGTAGTCATCGGATGCACCTTAAAAAGTTCTCGACTTTTTATAGGGTCAGTTATACTCAGCTTTAACCATAACATTCTGAAGAGCACATTTTATTCTTTTTTACAAGGAATCCAAATTTTCTAATGATGTTGATCTCATGTCTGTAAATACCCTTTTTGACCTAACTTAAGAATACTGTACTATGAAATATTTCTTTAAAAAAGTAATTAAAGGCCTATAAAAATAAAGTAAATACAGGTAAGCTGCGTGCACACCAACAGTCAACAGTTTTCAGTCATGTTGCCCTAAACGATAAAACTATATCCATAGAGATGAAATATGTATCGCATTTACGGTTCGTCACAATATTTTGTTTTGTAAAGAACATTGAAAGCTTGGAAATAGGGTTCCGTTTGTTTTGCTGAACATGACTACGTTGGTCAAAAAGATAGATGTACGACATCCTAACTCAATAGAAGGCTAAATAGAAGTCGAAGTTGCAGAAAGGTATTAGATCAAGTGAAGACGTATAATTGACTAACCATGACTAATATTCAACAAATAAAGCTAGAGTCATGGAAAGAATACTGCATTTCTAAGAAATTGTTGAAAAGTCAACTAATGTTCTGTTTTCTGTCTCTCTTTTTTCTTTTTTTATTCATCTGTGTCAGAATTTGCTTGCACGAAAAGCTGTGGTAGCCATCGTTGTTGATGTGCTCTTATTACATGCTGATAAGACGACAAGGTAATCATGACAAAGCCCTCACGGGCTATCTCCCATAGGGGTTATTTCATGTCGGTGTCTGCGGGATGAACAAAGGCAGAGGAAGTATGAAAGTAACATGTTCCACGCTCCTTGATTGGCCACAAAGGAATAATAACCGACAGCTGTTTCCACAATTTTATGGCAATAACGGGAAGCTTTAGGGAAAACCACACCAAGGGACTGAATCATCGCTTTAGCTAAACCATATTCATTATGATCCGTATGTAATCGATTCTCCATGATCACCAACATCCCACAACCACAGCTATTATAAGGTACTGCATTCATAACATTACAGATGATACCGCTAATGCTTTGTCTAAGGCGGAGGTACGTGGGAAGGTCCTACAGCAACCTGCGGACGGTCGTAGGTTTCCCTCGGGCTGTGCCCGGCTTCCTCCCACCATAATGCTGGCCGCCGTCATATAAGGGAAATATTCTTGAGTGCGGCGTAAAACATTAATCAAATAAATAAATAAATAAAAAGGTGGCGAGGAAGATACAATGATAGACTGCACTTATAGGTGACCTCTCGAAATTAAATAGAACATGTAATAAATTGATTTAAACTTATATAATTATAGATGATTAGTATTATTTCTAGTGTTTATGGATAAACTGTCAACTGTATATATGGAGTCGAATCTTGACTTCCTTGAACGTTTCTGTGAGAGCAGCAAGCACCAGTAAAAGTGCCACGCGTAACTCGACAGGTGGGGATAAATCACTTCTAGAGGGAACATCTGAAAATCGATACCCCCATAATAACTCACCTAAACTATCAGAATGCGTGTGCTCATCCTTAGACATAAGACCATGAAGGCATGTTAAAAAGCACCACCAATAACGCTCTCCACAGACACACACACATGCTGAATGAAGGAAGCTTCACTGCACCAGAACAGCTCAGCGGTGTTGTGATAACAAATCCGGATGACTACCGCTAAGGCATTCCCACACTGCCATCCATGCATCCTGACCATCCAGCATAGGCATAGACATTTACATGGTAGCAATTTGATTATTAACAGCCTAATTATGTTGACATGTTGAACAAATATCAAATTACTCAGCAATTCCGTTCTCACGGTGAATAGACATTTAGTTTCTATAAAGACGGACATGTTCGGGCAATCTGCTCTTCAGTACAGTAAGGTGCAATTGTTATACATACTATGACCGGACCCTGATAGATGAATTTGCCACGACATGAATGGCTCTATCCGTCATGGCTGTCAGTAGAAACATCACAGTCTAATCTCTGTTTACCTCCGATAACCACACACTGTCCCTCGAAAACAAATGTTCACCTAACTGATTGATTCCATCGATCATTCATTAATCAATTCATTCGTGAACAAAAGTATTACCATATAGTTTCCAGAATAATCATTCAGCTGTACGGCTGGTACTATAAAAAATCAACCTTATTTCGCAGAGAGCATTTGCACGTTTTATTTTACATAGGGCGTTTCCCACCTTGGCTTGAAAATATGTGACAGAATTGCGAACTTCCTACTTAATCCATTGGTGTCTGAAAATCAAATTAAAACCTGAAGCATAACCACCATATCAGCTAGATATTCATAAATTCTAAATTCCAAACACTCTAAATATGCCCGTATTCTGCATGGTAAGTAAAAAGCTTAGTAAACCGGACTTCAACCAATATAGTGTCAACTTAGCCGGTTTGAAAATACTTTTTGCTACTCACCATTTATGCATGCTATTTTTACTTATAGAAATAAGACTGCTTTACAAGGCTGGTGGGAATGTTTATGGCTTTAAGTGTACCCAAAGTTTGTTTAAAGGAGACTAATACTACTTGTATATTAAAAAAAAACATCTTTTTTTTCGGAATGTTGAGTTTTTGCAAATAAAATCTGATCATTTCTTATGCGTTGTCAGTTTTAACTTGTTTAGAATATAGTCAATATTTATTTGAAAGGTGTTTTACGCCATACCAGCTCAAGAATATTTCATTTATATGATGGTGGTCAGCTTTATGGAAGGGGGAAACTGGACAGAGCTCGGAGGTAACCCACGACCATAAACATGTCAATAATGCTTCATACTGTACGTACACACGCACATTACGAAGACCAGTTGTTGGTACGTGTAGGCCTATAGGACCAGATAAACAGATTATTATAAACACTGTGCGACTTAGGGTTACTGCTTGGCTGGTCATCAGTAAGATAGGCCTATTCGATCTCAGACTAAATAGTCCAGTGACCTGGCAACTGTGTACATAGGTCTACAAAAACAATATCTTTATCGGGAGGTAAAAATAACATGCCACAAATAGCGTCAAAAAAACCTGCGCTGTGTATATGGTTACATGTTGGTAATAGATCGTTCGATTCTCAGCATCACATTTTACAGCACATCAAACACCTGGCGTTTCAAGCCATTCACATTTATTCTGCTGCATTGATCTCGTGTATACCAAAAACTACAGCTACTGACTTTGGATTCGATCGATGATTCACAGAAAACAATACTGACCGCTGGCTTTCTCATAGATTCTTCTTGATGTCAAAGGATTCATAAGAATACGTATCCACATCATTAAAAATATGTGAAGAACCGTGGATTTACTTAAAAGCCTATAGCAGTTGTTTTTCTTCCAACAGAGATCAGTTTGTCTTCAGATCTGAATATGCTTCCGAAGAGAGTTAATATTTAACACAAGAAAGTATCAACAAATGAAGCTATCTCAACTCAATCAAATGGAGTTCCCCAAGCCTGAGATATATGCACACAACACGGAGTTTAAGACAATAACCAGTTCACAGTTCACGAAGTTTCACAACCTTGGACCATGGTATCCAAGTAGGTCACTCCAATCTAAGCTCTTCTGCTTACCTGCATGATAACCCAACTGAGCGGTGATCACTCGCGTAGAACGAGTTCAGTGATAAATACAGTAAACTAATCTTCAGTTAGTTCTACTAACTGAAAAAAAAATGTAATGACTAATTGATAGATTTACTGATCGATTCAAACCGATTTTTATTACATGTACTTTAACTCTATCACAACGACCTCATCAGGACTTAACATACAGTAACATGGTTAACAGATATCAACATTATCTCTTACTCCTCATTACCGTAACCTCACGTGTACTTCATTCACATTATGGAAATCTAAATAATACATTATTTTCCTTACATACATATATTCTCAACAAGGGTAAAAGACAAACAAAAGTACTTCTGATGGTGCATTCCTAATCTAACTTTAACCTTCCCTGAAGATATTACAATTCCGTGTTGTGTATGACGAGACTGTGCTATGCGCAGTAATCCTACAAACTGACCTTGCTCGTGGATCTTGTACGGGCCTGGGGATGGAAGATATTACTGAGCTATGAGGCGGTCATTTAGACATTCGGTGGAGAGATAATAATTACGGGCGATTTGCCGTTATTGCAGGCTCTCATGCACCTGTGATGGAATATTCTCCATGGTATCGCCATAACGGTATGAATCTGTACCTTATTCAACGGTAAAGGCTTGCAGATGATCCCACGGCGCAGGTGGTTCATACTTCTCAGTTAATAAATCCGTATCGTTTTACTGGCGATTGTTTTTTAATAGCCAAATCACTTGGCTCAGGCTGATTTGCTTTGGGCACATTAAGCTTAATGATGGACATACTGTCGGCATGCGATGTTCGGGCAGCCACAAGGGGATTGCGTTCCAGCTAACAGGGCTATACTACTTGAGTTATCTCGAATTACCGCTGTTCTTGGGACGTACAAAACTTACTCTATGTTCTTGACTAGTTTTTAAAACAGAGCCGCTGTTCTTGGGACGTACAAAACTTACTCTATGTTCTTGACTAGTTTTAAAAACAGTGCCTTTATAAGTCTTTGCGTTTTATAATTTTCAACCCTCAAAAAGTAGTCTATTGTTGTATCATAAAGAACTGTAAAATACAGTGTTTATTAATTGGTATAGATTTGTAAATTTTTCCTTCGTTGATGCAAAAGATATTTTTTTCACTTCTTCGTGGATGAAGTACTTATACCTCTATAAGTACTTCAAAGATGTCTTTCATAATTTTCCTGCAATTAAACTCAAATTAATTGTTCGAATAATATTCGACATAATATACAGATATGTATAGATTCATTCACATCAATATCAGGTTCGGGTAACGACCCTGCGTAAACACGACATAGCATATGACATTAAACTGGATCAAATCCATGTAACTGAATTACCACTGCTTTCATTGAAAAGGCAGTTCTTGTGAGATTAGACGAGTCATGTTTACTGATGGTTCAAAGTATGTTTACAGGCTCGATGAAATACATACTACAGCTGCCCCTAACCCGGTCTCGTCTTCGCTACCTAAATGAATGTAGATGTGGTAACATAAAGTGAATAGGACATGGTCATCGTTAACCTCAAGCCGTTTGAAGACAATATAAGCTTTGTTAAAAAACCTTCGCTGTCTGTGTATACATCTGACATGAGTATGTAGGACAGCAGTCTGAAAATACAACCGTTTATCGCAGTAAGGTATAGAGCAGCGTGAACAACCTGTTTACTGACAGTAACTTACAGAGAGCTGAGTGCATTCACGGGGCGCCATATGTACTCTCATGTAAGCCATGTGCATGCTGATATCACTTTACACAAAACACGGTTTAGACGTGACCATGTTCTGGATAGCTAAAACAGAACTGTAGCACAGAAAACAAAAACACTGACCATAAAACATATCCATAAATGTAGGGACATTTTTGTAAATTGTGTCCAGTTGTAATTTTGCCACTATTGTTTTCCATTTGTACACAATATCCAGGGAAAAATATTCTCCAAGTACGTTTTATATTCAACAGTGCAACACTTGTATTCCACTAACACTTGTTAAAGTATTACCTATCCACGTAAGTATTATCCAGGTGAATTTGTTGGATATGTATGGTTCTGAGATAAACACAACATGGTTGCATAGCTGTGCGTCAGAGTAGACAAAATTTAAGCCTCGTTGACGTAAATATAGAAACATATGTTTTCTGTTTAGTTCAGTCCTGATGTGAGTGGTTTTCAGACGATTCCTTACACGGGGATTCCCCATTGTCAACAGGTTTGTGGTTTTGTTTTCGAACGCTCTGAACTAGTTCAGCACACGTCCGTATCACGTATTCTGTAAAGCATTTCATTATTCGGGTCACTTCTATTAGTGTAGTCTTGGCAAGAGAACTGTAGTACACCTCCTTATGAAGTCTGGGATACATCACCTCAGTTAACAAGCGCACAATTTCGATGTCCTTGGCAACATCCACAGGCATTTCCTCCTCTTTCGTCTGTAGTAGGACGTCAGCCCCAAACAGTATAAGAAGGCTGGCGATGTGTAGGAAGCCACAGGCTGCAGCCGTATGCAAGGGTGTGAAGCCATACACGTCCTGGGCGTTCGTATCAGCACCTTGGCACAGAAGGACTTTGACGGCGTCCAGGTTGTTGTGCAGTACACCGTGGTGAAGAGCCGTCAATCCCACGTGGTTTCTCTGGTTGACATCCACCGTTCCTGGAGGACCGAGAAGTTTGATCAGTTCTACAGCATCCCCATCCTGGACGACGGACGTCAGGACAGAGTCCGCAGGAAAACTGATTTTCCGGCGATCCGTTGCCATGTGACAGGTCGCGCCTACAACACCTTGGTAAGGCAGACTCCCATAAGCCACAAGGGTAGGCAAATGCATGTAGGTGAGATGAGGCTTCTCGCTAAAAATACCCGACGCTTTCTCTGGCAGATCGCATCCTCCTGCACGCCAATGGGCTTGTGTGCGCCGTATACTTGTTACAGAGAGATAGGAATAGCTGTCAGTGTGTTGCTCAGTAAAAACCAGTACCGGTATATGAAGAGCACTATAAATGTAGCCGGTTAGCTCATACCATTCCGTACAGGCCAGCGATCAGCTCTTCTGGAAATAACAGCTGGCTGAATGGATTAGTTGGGATAGGCCCCTGTTACCTCATGTTAAAGACACAGAAATGTTGAGCAAGGTATTCATACTGGCATTGCCACAGGTGACACGCCACCGAGGATATTCCATATCCCGTAGTATATAGAGTCGCAAAATGCACGGACCAGTGCTGTCTGTTAAACAAGCATGTAGTGAGAGAGAGAAACAGTGATCCCAGTTCGTACTACAGGCTCACGCCACTGCCATACCATCCGGGTTCGTGTGGTGGTCGCCGTACGATTGTTACACCTATATGTATATATCAGGTGAAATTCGCGGGCCAGTAGAGTAGGTGTTGTGGGGGTTCCCCGCTGTCACCAGGCTATTTATAATCTGTCCATCTGTGTTCTTAACCATTAACCATCCCTCATACAGTTATATGACGATTTCCTAGTTCCTTTGGCCACTTTCAAGACGTTGCCAGCCCCGCTGTGGTACCAGTTAATTCCTAGAGACGGTGACAGTGAACCTATAGTCGATAACCCACAGCACAGCACTGCTAGGCTGGCCGTGGACACTGCTCCTATTCCTCTTTGATCCAATGAAAAAACTCGACGATGCGCAAAAACTGCCCTAATTATTTCCATCCGTTTATTGATTTTTCACTTCTCAACGGATTTCACGTGAATTAAGGACGCATTTCCACCACAATGCTTTGGAGTTCCTTTTTATTAATATTTATTTGCGGATTTAATCATAACCCCCAATTTATTTATTAGTGTCAGCGTCTGATTCAATTCCTAGTTTTGTGTCTCCCTCGGCCCCGGACAAGCTAACAGGTGCTTGATGTCGGCTGACTTCAATTCCCCTGTCTCAGCAGTCTGACGTCTGTCTCAGGTATACTCTAAGCATGCTTTAAACAGTGTACAGTGGTCAATACGGCACCAGAGGTTCATCCATCACGTCTGCAATCGGTCTTGTTAATACAATGATTCACACATGCTGACAGCCGTTCAGCCTCATCAGTTGTCATATTAAGGCATAGAGTTTTTTTTGTTTTTTTGTACACATACTGCAGAGATGAACATGCCTGGGGAAACTCAAGCTCATATGCTCAGGTCTTTATTATCGCATTTAAATCACTTGCTTTATTTATGTTTGAGAAAAACAGGAATGCCCCCACTAATAGAACGGCTTCTCAACCATTTGGCCAAGTCTTAAAACAATACATGTATGTGTTTCCATATGTTTGCAAATCATAGTCTCGGCGTATAAGCTTACATTTCATATCAGTGTGTGTTCACCCGATATTCCTCTCCATGGATTATGGATTAACCGCAAAACAGAGATAAGGAATTAAGGCTTTGATCAATTAAGTGTGTAGAATGAAGTGGTCAAGACTTATTCTTATTCTATCATATCTATATATCAAAGACCTGTTTGACTGCTTTTTTGGCCAGACCATCACGTTCCCCTTCCGAAAGGGTCATTTTATTCCAAACCTTTCAAAGCTCAAAACTCAAGAATATTTCACTTATACGCACGGCCGGAGAGGAAATCAGCATGAGCTGAACTTGAACTCACAGCATCCGCATTGGTGAGAGGCTCCTTGGTCATTGGGCCGCGATGGCGTGCTAACCACCAAGGCCTCGGTGCCCACATCCCCTCCCCTTTCACAGTATTGTTAAATTGTGGTGTGCAACTGTATACTTATAGGACAAGACAGCACCTGGCTAAAACATATTTCAGTTGAAAGCCGGATAGTCAAGATTTCTATACCAATATCATACTTTATTATTTTAATGAGATTTCACCGAATAACATGTAGAACAAAATGACAGTACTACACAAATGGCTCTTGGGAGTCCAGGCAGCCATCGTGAGAATTTTATCCAATCAAACACGTTGCTATCAGATTGCACGGCCTAAGCTGTGACGTAGCCTTTGCCCATTCACTCCATGAAGTTACACAGGTTAACACTAAACTACTGCATAGGGCATCATTTTGAGATCGTTTAGAACAATTTAGGTACGTGTAGCCGAAAACAAATTATTTCAAGCAAATTATTTCAAGCGGTAGCCTACCGTCTCGGTCCAAAGCGTATTCATCTCGCCAAAAACACGTTTTTTGTTCATTTTAGCGTTTAGTGAGCAGTTTCGAAATAACAAATGTCAGAGTCAGTGCAAATTCATTAGGGATGCTCGAAAGTTTATGGCAATGAGAAAACGGCATCTCACCGGACAACGACTAAAATGAATTAAATGTTATGATATATTTTTTTTCTCTGAATTTTTATTACAGCTGAAGAATTTAAATTTTCCTGCTTTTTTCTAATTTCTTTCATAAAATACAGTAAATTTATGAAAACGCCGTCTTCAAGCCGAGGTGCTTTCTTTGACGTCCGCGATAACCACTTCAGCACTGCTTTTATCTTAGAAGACACCGCTACAGATTTGAAGCATAAAATCCAGCGACAGTCGAATCAGGAATGCCTCAGTTCTGCTTAGATTTATTTCCGTTTATTTCAGAATGAGCGTAAATCTAGTCAACAATCTTACTGCAATTTTGTAAACATTTAATAGGGGTCAAAATCATCAGCACAACCCCTCGGTGGGCTACGACCTGAACCAGGAATGTTTTGACCATGCATCTGCTGCTAGACTACGTAAACAGGGTCGCTGGAGTTCTTTGTAAATGATATAGTAGCCCTACGGTATCAACAATTCAACCAGTGGAAGAAATATTCATTCCATTTCAACTACATTTATCACTAAGGCTTCATCGCCAAAGTGCAGAACTTATTATCTGCCATAGACTACTGTTTAGACTATTGCACGGAAAATGCTTTCAACATTAGAGAGCTTGAGTAAACGTGACGTCACCTTGCCCTCGATAATGAAAGACGTGCTGAAGCTGTGTCAAGACGACATTTCACTAAACTTTTGCTAGGTTAAGAAAATGTAGATAAATATTTACTTGTGGGTTTCAGACATTTTGAGTGGTAGTCTTTCAGTGGACATAAACACTAGTCAGGTGCTGTCTTTCAATTTAATGCTGTTCAGAAGAAGCGTGGAAATATTACAATTTGCTAATAATTCACCTGTACGTCTAGTTTATGCACGTGTGCTGGACAAACGTGGGCGTGACAACTTCTTTTGGATAGAAACTCACCCATAAAACTCCATGACCTGGTCAGTCAGAAAAGAAAACAAATGGCAAAGACTAAGGTTTGAACTTACGACCTCAAGACGTTAAACGACCTCTGTGCTGTACAGGGGTGATGAACCATTACACGTCTGTTAGACATTCGTACGTGTTAGAACATCTATTGTCTATTTGACGTCTGAAGACTCGCGTCTAACCGCGGCCTCATCCAGTATTTCTGTTCTGGTTTGGAACAAGTTTTACTGGGACGACTCGGCTAATTATACCCCTTATGCTTGCCACACTACAAAAAAATACTGTAAGACTAAAATCTCGACGTCACTAGATCATTTTGGCAAGACACACGGACGTGTTCAAACGACCTGGCATACGATATGTACTAAGAGTCTTTGTCATGTATTTTTCTAGAAATATGACCCAGTGTGACGTCTGTATTTTTATTTGAATCAAAGGTAATGAACAAGCGTTGGCTGGTGTGCATCTCCCCATTGGGGCGGAAAACGCCATTACAAAACGCCCCCACCCCCACCTCCCAGTCTGTGACAATCAGAATGTGTTTAACAAGTAAAGTGCTCATACCTAGCAAAAGCTGAGCGGTACATGCCCCAGACTCATCGTGTATTTGTAATCGGTACCATGTTGATATGGCAGTTTTCCGACTGGAAAATATCGGAAACCGCGCATACCATCCAGTAGACTAGCACCGCTTTATTTTAAGTGAGTGCTTATTGGGAGAGCAGATGAAGTGTTCATGACAACTAGTTCAGTGTTTTCTTACATCTTCTGGTGTGAACGGTTTTGCAAAGCGTCGTTTCAAAACACAAAAACAAGGATAAAGTACTTAAACCACAATTTCACCAAAATAATTATTTTGTATTATTCGTAATACAGTATTTTAATCACTGACTTCAATCATGGCTAGCGGTTACTTCGGATCTCAAGGAAAATCGCCTGAACTAAATATATCCCAGCTAAATTAACCCTACATTCGCTGTTCATGGCATATCACACATTTTCATTTCAAGTCTTGTTTCCTGTACATACCAATGGACTGAAATGCGAATCAGTAACATCAATACTTGTTCTTATCAATCCGCTTTGAGTCACAGAGACGGAGCTCGGGGACCACTGAAAAGATCTGTAGTCTTTCAGGTACAAAGTGAAAGCTGAAGGTATACGTGAGAACAAACAGCTCATGTTGGTGATAGGTCCATCACTCGGCCCGAAATATTGACCGCGAAGGTTTTCTCATTAGGCCCGTTGGAAAGAACGATCGTGTGGTTTCGATCGCGGAGGCAATGCGACAGCCACGAGCCTCCACAGACTAGGGATTCCCCAACGTCACTAACGATTCCATTCATTTGGAAGTCAGTCACGCCCCGACGTTACCTTATCTGCGTTCATGTGTCTAGAGATCAACAACAAACCCATTTCCTCCAACAGAGAGGAATGTAGCTGGATTAGGAGGCTTCTTTCCGCTAGACCCACAGAAATGGCATTTAAAAGTGCTGATCAATGAATGCCAAGTCAACAATCGGATTACTAGAAATCAGCGGCAGCCAACGCGCATTCGATATACCTATCTACAGTGCCATTGCTTAGGGAAAGTGTCCAACATGCATTTGAGGAATTGAGTAAAGCAATCTGATCACAACCAGATGCAGCAGTTGCTATAAATAGGTTGGTATTTCAAATGTGGACACTGTATAGGGAAACCATCTGTCGGTCATTCTAAACTTTTATTTCGATGCATTTGGAAGCATAGTATTTTTTACACGTATACGGGTGGTACAACGTTCTACAAAAATAGAGTAAAACCACAGCAACGGCGACAGTGTGGTAGTTTACAGATGGTCACCTGCAATACTGATTTATGTGGGGAAACCCCCGACCATCCGCAGGTTGCTAAAGGACCTTCCCACGCACAAACGGAGAGGAAACCGGCGAGAGCTGGACTTCAACTCACATCGAGTGAGAGGCTCCGGCACACGCAATAGGTGAAATTTGGCATCTCTCAATTTATATGTATCTCAGTTAGGGTTGTTTTCTACGAGTCCAAGAGGAATACGAGTTTCAAAATACTGGCGAGTTTTTAACTACGTGGCATATATTGGAGAAGGTGATGCATAGTGGGTTCAAACCTATATCAGACTGTTGCAATGTGTCTGTGTAAACAGGCGTAATTTACTTAGAAATTAGCACGGGTTCATGTCAAACGAAGTAGATTTCAACAATCATTGAAAGACGCTTTAAGATTCATACTTTTAGTCAGTATATTAAAACTGTGCAGCATGGCACATAATTTAGAGCTTGTCGTTTACCAGACATATACCCAATCGTGGCGATGTTGCTCAACACGATACATATACATACTCTAGCCCGTAATAAGCGAAATTAGGCAGTATTACTGAGCAGAGCTCCAGGAATTCGTCCGAATTTCTTTTTTCTTTTAGACGCCACACTATTTCGGCTAGGTCTTGTTGTGTTTCACATTTGCTGTTTTTCCCTTGAATGATAATACCGCTCGAAAAATATACAGCTGTGAAACAGTATGCAGCTATTAAAATTTATTTATTTATTTATTTACTTGATTGGTGTTTTATTGGTACTCAATGATATTTCACTTATACGACCGCGACTAGCATTGTAGTGGGAAGAAACGCGGCACAGAACGGAGAAAACCCACGACCAGGTTGCTGGCAGACCTTCCCACGGCCGAGATCAGCCATTAAAAGTACGGGTGATAACCATTTCCTTATGACGGGAGTATTGGAGTGAGTGAGTGCTTGGGGTTTAACGTCGTACTTAACAATTTTTCAGCCATATGACGACGAAGGAATCCTTAGGGTGCATGTAATGTGCCTCCTTGTTGCAGGACGGATTTCCACCGCTCTTTTATCCAGTGCTGCTTCACTGAGACGCCTTACCGAAGGTAAGTAAGCCGTCCCGCCAGAGCAATTATACTGATACGGGTCAACCAGTCGTTGCACTATCCCCTTGATGCTGAACGCCAAGCGAGGAAGTTACAACTTCCTCTTTTAAGGTCTTAGGTGTGACTCGACCTAGGATATCCCCTGGATCTACCGGTCCCGAAGAGGACGCTCTACCAACTGTGCTATCGGGGCTGGTAACGGGAGCATTTGAAGCCGGACACTCACATTCATAAACATGTTCAAAGTTGATCATTCAGTCTTGCATTTAGACAAAAACTTGGACAAGCATAAACTCATATTCTAAACACAGACGTTCTCACATATATTCAGTAGCCCATCAGCGGTATCGCCCGTTTTACACCTGTGCCAAGTCTTTAGTTATCCTACAGGCGGCCTGCTCTGGTACTATAAACAAGAAGGTATGGCTGGATTACAACATTCAATAAGGTCAGTCAATATTCAGAGTCTGTCTAAGCGAGGGCTACTCTAATAAAATTCTGACAAAAGTAATAAAACAAAGTAATGAATGAAAGGCGGTTTATTGGTCTAAACATCTATGTCCTCTGTGCGTTCATGACGCAGGCGACGTTTGAATATGAAAGGAATGAATTCAGAACTCAGTTCATTCATGCAGAGATGCATGCACACACATCATTCATCCGTCCGTTTGTTGTTTTTTTTTTGTATGTTTGTTTTTTTTGGGGGGGGGGGAGGGTTGTTATGTCACATTTAAGTCAGATTTCCTACTTGGGTTCTTTTTTATTTCCGAACAAACCCAACAGAACCAAAAGAATTTACCTCAATCCTTTTTACATTCTAAAACACACTCGACCCAACTACATAGCTTCTTTAAGGCGGTGATGGTAAAATTTTACGTGGTCATCTGGTTTATCTAAAGAAGACTACACAATAAGAAATGAGTTATGTGCTCAATAATCCGAACACAATGATATCCTATGAAATCAAATGGGGGCTCTGTTTCTTTCTACAATCGTTGCGTTCTGTCTTTCTACACCTCGCTATAGGAGTGTTCATTTATTTATTTCATTTATCAGATTGTTGCTACACTTCACTTACACGATGACGCTCGGTTTTGTGGATGGAGGAATCTGGAGTGTCAAGTTTATAAGCTACAGACGAACTTTCTTACATGTGACTTACCTATATGCATTACTGGAAGAAGTGTGGTCCTGAACGAATGAGACCCCATCCACTCCGCCAAATGGGACGCTGTAGCAACTGAGCTGTCCGGGTCTGTGCTGAACGAAGGTAAGGCTCGGTATACATGCATGAGGGCGCAACTCAACTATAAGGCGCAACTCAACTCAACTGTTCGCACAGTCGCTGATGGCAAGACGATTATAAGATTGGACGGCATACAATACAACTCTAGTGGAGTTGCGTCGTTGTTTTGCACACACGGGCACTTACTACGTGACGCAAGCTGCGTTGAGTTGGGTCTTAGTCTCCCGAGGACGCCGAGCTTTAGACTGCGCAAACGTCTGCACAAGCGTCGTCGGCAGCTTATTGTCACCTAGGCACCACGAGTAGGGAAAGCGGGGAAATCTACAAATCCCCAAAACAGTTGCAGTTACATATTCTGATTCACGACAGATTATGAACTAGCCTGGTACATGATTTAGATAATGATTTGATTTGTCTAAAACATTCCTCGCATCATTCCGTGAGTATTTAAGACTATTGACTGCTTCTCCTTACATGTACTTATTAGTTACTTACCTTACGTACTTACTTTACGTTATTTGATGGTTGATTGGTGTTTTAACGCCGTACTCAAGAATATTTCAGTTATACGATGGCCGCCAGCATTATGGTGGGCGGAAACCGGGCAGAGCCGGGGGAAACCCACGACCATCCGCAGGTTGCTGACTGACCTTCCCACGTACGACCAGCATGAGCTGGACTTGAACTCACAGCGAGCGCATTGGTGAGAGACTCCTGGGTCGTAAACGCTGCGCTATCGCGCTAAACCAACTGAGCCACGGTGGCCACCTCACACATGATCGCTAAGAAAATCAATAGACCTACAGATATGGTTCCAATAAAAATGTTATCTGGTAAACGCATCATTGCATCAGGTATCAACTATATTTCACGTCTTTTGGGCGAACACAACATTCTTGTGGGCACCCCGTTTAATGGTGTTATAAATAAGTTATTATAAATGTCGCTGCCAAAATATTTTGCGCGCACAATATGAAGCCAGTAAAAAAATGGAACCAAATCAGTCAATATGTCTTTGTGATCTTGATAAAAATGTCGCCAATTTATCTTAGGTGTTGCCATAGTTACCCACGGCGTGCGGAATTTCTTATTGCCTTTCAGACGACTTCAGGCTCCAGCAAGCCTTTGATCATTCGTGGTAAACCCACGCGCTAGACCGGATACACCAGCCGTCTTCTTCAAATCATGCCTGTAATCTTGTCGAAACGTATTGTGCGATTTTGTGTCAATGGCCTTAAAGTCCATCTCTGTTATCTCCTGGTTAGACTGCGGTGAAACCATGAAAAGAGACGAATGTTTTCATATAGATTAACTTTTGCTTTAAAATGGCTCCTCAAAAAGATATTTATGTGTTAAGATTTACGTGTATTTCGTTAACCCCGTGGGTTTATTTTGTTAGATGCGTGGTGCCGGTGAATCCTGCCAGTTCTTCGTTCTGAAAACCCAAATCCAAACCTCTTCCATTTCTACTATTATTTTGATTTAGACACGGGAAAGTGACATGAAGACAATATATCGGCATTCAAAGAGGCTTCTCGTGCTTACTTAAAGGATCTGTGTTGGCGCGTTGGAAAATGGAGTGAGTGAGAGAGTACTTAGGGTCTAACGTTTTATGTAGTGCTGCTTTACTGAGACGACTTACTGAAGACAAGTAAGCCCAATTCAAACATGTTTCAAAGCACCATAACGGTATGCATAAGTATTACCTGCGAAATTGTCGGACTTTCCTGAAGCTAAAAAGAGGCATATAAAATTCGTTAGAACGGCAAAAACACACACCACATTCAAAAGGACATAAGATCCTGTGCAAACTGACCAAGCATACATCATGATGTCTTAGAACACTGTGTTCAGGTCGAGAAGTGACGTTATATCGGACAGCGTCCATTAAATCATTCTGATTCATATATTTCAAAAATGTATGTTAATTCACTCATGTCTTTGAGGTACAAAAGGAGATCTGGGAGTTAGTGTTGTGATAACAGGGCGAGTAATAAGCCGACAGTAAAATCTCCTTGTGTCATCAGACGAGCTTCACATTTGAGTTCAGTATAAATAGAGATACATAAAATTATAAATGCATCTAATAAATGTACCACTATTCAGTTTAATGGAAAACAACTATATACTAGTAGATAGTTATCATCGATATGACACGATTCAATATATATATATATATATATATATACTTGTCAATATAAGATACCAGTTGTGCCAGAATTAACGCCGGATTTCACACATACGATGACGGGATCGAGCAAGGCCAGAGAAAACCACTGTTCACTCTCCACCACCAGAAGTGGACACACTCTTTGACCTTAGAGCACCAGAACAAACGTGAATAAATATCTATCATTTAGACAACTTTTATTAGTAAAATAGCTTATCTTTTTGAAATATTTATACATGCAGTGTGGTGTGTGAACTCTCTTCGTCTTCCAACACATCGCGATTACAGACTACATGCAAGTAGCAAACTACACTGAAATCAGCTGCTCTGGCTTTACGTCACGGGGTTTGTCATGTAACCAAATATTTATCAGTACGGCAGAAAAACAGAATTACTTTTTTTAAACAATCTCATTGAGATGGATGTTACATGAAAATGTATACATTCAGAAAATCAAGACTTTTCCTCCAGCGATTGTCATTAATATGAATTTTGATTAACATTTGCAGTCATTAGTTCCATATTCCTCTTTCAACATGTTTTGCATGTTAGGATGCAAGATTCTCCCATCACCATAGTAAAGTATAAGAGTACAAACTAATAGCTGGTTTGTGCTCCGGTTTACCAACAGGAAGCAAATGGAAAGCAGTGACACCTATAGCGCTCGTGTTTCAAATTTGTTCCACAGCTGTGATTGCCTTTCCATTTTGCTCCCACGCATTCTAATTTAACACAGACTAGTCATTTCCAGCGCTAACCCTTAAAGATCCCCGCCGACCTTCCATTAGCAACTTGAACACCGAAATGTCAAGATATGTCAAGTGGCCAACGTCAATCAATGAAGTATAAAAGGCACTGGCATGGAGAGACTCGGTTAAACGCCTAAAGGCTTAACACAAGCTTGAGGCGTGAAAAGAAAAACATAGTGGAGTAAATATGCAGATCCACTTCAAAAGCAATTACCTCAGACCTATTCAAGCGAACCGTAAGCGTTCTTGTAGACGGGGTTCGTTATATACATAGGTTACATGATTATCTGTATTTATTCATTTGAATGTTCACAAAAATGTCACTTGTAGGATGGCAATCAGTTTTATGGATGCAAGTATATCACTGACCTTTAGTAAGTTACTGACGAACTTTACCACGTATGGCGTACAGATACTGTGTAAAAACCTCGTGTTAGTGGTATACAAGTGCGTGGTCTTCAAGTGAGCGACTGCTCGGGGTTTAACGTCGTACTTAACAATTTTTGCAGCCATATGACGACGAAGGAATCCTTAAGGTGCATGTAATGTGCCTCCTTGTTGCAGGACGCATTTCCACCGCTCTTTTATCCAGTGCTGCTTCACTGAGGCGCCTTAAAGGAGGCAAGTAAGTCGCCCCGTCCGAGCCATTATACTGATACGGGACAATTAGTCGTTGCACTATCCACTTGATGCTGAACGCCAAGCGAGGAAGTTACAACTTCCTCTTTGAAGGTCTCAGGTGTGGCTCGACCCAGGATTGGCCCTGGATCTACCATGGACTTCGATGAATTTTAAATAGTGCAAACGAACATATCGCCGTCGTCGATAGCTTATTATCACCAAGCCCTTACAAACAGCACGGGCAGGCGGATGCACGAATCCTTTGGTGAACCATATGCTTTTCTGAATATACAGATTACCATATATGGCGTGATACGAGTTTGAACCACAGATATCATTTGTCTGTGTACTTGTTCTAATGAAGAGCCCTACTGTTAACTATTTGTTATATGTGCACGGGCCGCCACAATGGATATGTCTGTTGCTCAACACGTTGAACGTATAAGGGAGTTGGTCGTCTCCTAAAGCTGTTCGCCGTTAAGCCATAATCATGCATTTTCATTCATAAAGCTCTATTGTTCCAACAAGATCTGGAGTTGAACGCCAACTAGTTGATGAGAAGTATCCAGAATCTGTAGCCTGGAGATTTTTAAAATGACACTTTTGGTACTTGTAGTTTTATTCGGAGTTTAGGACTGTAGACTGCAAGCCTATACATGTCTAGCTGTTATGAGTGTGGATGTAATCCGTGTCAGGGCTCTATTGCCATGTCTGGTAGCCTATCTTCAAAACTACCACGGCAATGCAACTGTCTCCATCACAAGAACATGTGACCACTACAATAACCGTTATGTACAGGTTATTGTTGTGCAATGTCATGTGATCGGTTTGTTCCACAAATAAATTCTATATCTATACACTGCATTACTGCAAACATGTAGCAGTGCTCTTCTGCCTTTGGCCATGTTATCTTCGTTCAACTTTGAAAACATTATTTTCTCCAGGTAAATCATTCTCTCTAAACTACTTGTTTGCTTCATGAAACGATCAGCACTGCATGCTACACTCCAGTTTGGAATTTCTGCATTTCCTTTTTTTTCAACCATAAACCGAAACAGAAACACTCAGTGAGGGTCGTTTCTAGAATTAATTACTTTGGTTAAGTATTTGTTGAACTATTCAGTTAGACGTCTGACTACAATGTTGCCAAATGGGTGTTAAATCATTCATTGTTAGTGACAGATACCATTGTCGGTAATCCTTGCATTGTTTTGAACACATGAAATATACCAGGAATCTTATTATTTTCTAATGTAAAGCTCTGTGAACAAGGTTTTTGTCTCATTTCACATTTAAAACTCTTCCATTTCATTAACTTAGACAACGTTTCGAACATAACCAAGAAAAAAATAAGACCGTGCAATGACACATCTTATCCCGTCTTCGCCACAACACATTTACTGCCTAACGTCGTGACGGTCGGGCCACAACGAGACTAGTGATTAGATCGATCAGTCTGTGTAATCGTGTGAATAGACAGTAGGAGTAGCGCTTTAAAGGTCGCAGATAAAATTTATCATGAGGACACTTAGGACCAAAGATGGGCCATGTTGAAAGGGCCACACACTGTAGTGGACTTGGTTATAACCGATGTGAAGAACAGGCCTATGAGACTTGCAGACGATTATATCCTCAAAAAACTTTCACTCAAATGTACTTACATGTGCTTTTGAAATTAAAATGTTAAAGTTAAATTCAAATATACTAATCCATGTTTCCTTGTTTTCATTCAGCAATGGGACAGTCTTGCCATGCAAAGAACCCATGTGGAGGAATATCTATAAGTGATTCCCACTTACGGCTATTAGTAATTTCAATACACGCATTGGGTTTGATGGGTCTCCCGCATGATGTTGGTCCTTCATATTATAATGCTTGACCTATACGTATGCCTGTATAATTGTCCTTGTACATACCCATTTTAATGATATGTACTCTATTTCGCACTCATACGATCACTGTCTGCCAACCTTCTAATAACACGGCAACCAAGCTTCACTCATACATGTACATGTACATTACTTTACATGTACTTCAATCACATGAACCTTACGAAAAAAAACACGGAAACCTTTTCAGACAGGGCATTTTATTCGCATAAACTGTATGTCATTTCGTTACATACGACTCTTTCTGTGAAACCGTCAAATTCGTCATTGAAAACCTGATACATTGTAGAAATCGATAGTTTCTGTTCTTCATTTGTTTAAAAAAAATCCAGGTTGAAGGCGCGAGGTAAATTGTATGGGATAAGAATAGCGACAGATCCATAACGGCTGATATCACCATGACAACTACTATGGGATTTTCGCCGGAAGAGATTATTCCATTTTACAGTTGTGTGCCAGTTTACTTTTTTACATAAAGCATTGAAAAGCCCTTTTTATTAAAGACTACCCTGAAGCGGTTTGTCTGAAAAGCTCAGTATGGTGACTGGATTAGCGTTTCAGAGCCTACATTCTTGGAAAACCTCTGTATAGGCCTACATGTCCTTCCACAATGTCATTTTACTCAACATCTGGAGACTCAAAACGCAATATGAGCCCAGTGTAATGTTGATTCACGCCCATTTCCACGCAAATTTCTAGCGTTTGCCAAGAGCATAAAAGCATTCTGACATGCATTTCATATGACATAGAATTCATATGCTGGGAACATGAGGTGTTTCAACAAGTATGCTTACCTACGCTTACCTATTACATGTACGCTTACCTATTTAACATTGACATTATAGCGTTTGATCTAATAGTATGTTGGCCCATGGATACAAAAGATTTGGCATTTACCAATATAAACAATAAATCGCATCTTCAGATGTGTAACCAAAGTTGTAATGTTTTTTTGCTTCAAGATAACTTATGCCGAGAGCAATACATATTCCAATACACCTTAGAACATACATGTACCCAACAGAGAATACTCCACACCTGGAATTTTCCTACATTGAGTAATTAAATTGAATAATTATAGCGTCAGCTTCTCGGCGGACAACGGGCCTTCGTACAACAAGTTCCCATGTTCGAAATCAGCTCTCACTTCAGTATCTCGATTGTTTTACTGTTTCTGGGACTGTCCTTTCAGTTTGCCTGTGTGGAACATTGGCTGCAGTTATATGAATGGCGTTCAGCGCTTTGCCACAGGCTGTATACTCAAGAATATTTCACTTATACGACACTGGTCAGATGTATGGTTGGCGGAATCCATTGTTCTGTGCCAGGTACCGGAAAAAACCCCACGGAAATTCCAACTGTTAAGTTAACAACCGGTTAGAGCTAAATTCTAAGGTCACTCTGTTGCGCCGAGAAGAGACACCATAGGGCAAAGTGGCTTTGAATAATTATTTACTAACGCAATTCATTGAAGAGTGTGGTCGCTCTGGCTAAATACATGTTGGCAACCCACTGTTTGACCAAGAAAAAGTAGTCATTTGGTGGGGGGGAGGGGGGGGGGGGGGGCAGACGACGTTAATGGCGATCATAAGAAACCCGGTCACCGCCACCTTAGACCTTCATTGTTTAGTTTTGTCGGCCAAAAAAGGCTAGTTTTATAACCCAATTTTTCTTGGTCAACGCTACGATTAAATTTAAAGTGTAACGAAAAATATTTTTTAGACTATTAATGATGTATGTATAGATCTAATGAATGATGTATAGATCTAATGAATGATTAGAGCTGTGTTTGTGTAATAAACTGTGTTTTAAGCAGTACCACAGAATATTTCACTTATACGACGGCGGCCAGCTTTATGGTTTGAGGAAACCGGGCAGAGCCGGGGAAAACCCACGACCATTTGCAGGTTGATGGCAGGCCTTCCTATGTACGGCTGGAGAGGTCTTGAACTCACAGCGACCGCATTGGTCAAAGGCTCCTGGGTCATTACGCAGAGCTAGCACGCTAACCAACTGAGCCACAGAGGCCCTGTGGTAAGAAGTTGAGGGGCTAGTATGTAAGCGTTTACCAGGCGTATAACCGCGATCAAAAAGCTCAATAAACAGTCACGTATAGTTTAGCCCAGTCCTTAGAAACTATGGATCCGAAATGCCCCGTCTGAAATAGTCTTCAAACCAATGCCTTCACGCGGGTATCATGGGAATATGCTTTCATGAAGCATAATTGCATTCAAACTAATGACTGAGCAATCCTGCTCCTGGCTGTTTGTGGACAGACTTCATTATTTCACTTTACTAGTAAGTTCAGATTTTCATGGGAGAGGAAACAAAGGTCTGGAACTCATAATATACAGGATCAGCTCTTGTTGTCTGTTACATGAAGTTTATACACAAGGGGCTGTGAAGGCTTTGCAGTCCTGGCTCCAGACTCTGTCGTATCATTCCTGAACTTATATTTGAACGTTTTCTTTTTTGTTTCAAGTTTGTCATGAAGGCCTACGACATTTCTTAGTATTAAAATAAAAACTCTTAAGGTGGGTCACAATTTCCGCACAATAAACACAAAGTCTGACTTAAGTCTAATTTTAAGACAGTTTCACGATCATGAGGCCTGTAGCATCATAGTTGCTTACGTTATGGTCAATGTACCCAGAAACCCAGCAGCATTCTCTAAATAATGTTCATTAATGAAGTGAAAACAACAGGCAGTTCTATTTTTTAATTTCTTGCTTTTAGAAAAGTTGGACATCAGTGCATTTCACCATCCAAAACTCAGCTGACTTGATTGAAACTGAAATGTAAGTTACTTGAAAAATGTTCACCTTCAAGACCCAAATGAAAACAATTATATGGTAAGAGGCCCTCTTTACCAATAACGAACAGCTCCACAAAACAAGGCAGACAGATTGTGCTTCTGACTTTAGCACTATGTTCACATTACCATGTTTGAGTGTAACCAGAAGTCCATTACCTTCTGGTGTAACAGAGCCATAATGAAGTTTTTATAATTACAAAGTAACTTAGATGATCGTAAACAGATACATGTCCAAATGTGGCCTCATTCTAAAAGCGATTTTTTGTTTAGTAACTTCCAAAAGTTAATAAATTCCAGAACTATCACAAATTTAATATGTTTGTTTCCTAAAACGCCGAAATAACAATAATTAAGGCTCATGTACTGTAAAATACTAATTAGAATTCTAAGTACACTACCACATTTAACAATTACACACTTATAATTCTAACTAGAGCACAGTCTTGTGATATTTGTATAGTTTGTGACATTACGGGTTTTAAGCTTTAAACTTAAGTATTCAAATCCAAATGAACTAATTCTTTCCAAATACATGTACAAGAAGTAATACAAGAATGGGAGGTAGCACAAAACTATTGCATATCAACTACTAGTAACTGTATATAAATATCAAACCAACAGACATGCTACCTTATTTTTAGAATACTGCATGGTACATTGGCTAGTTTCGAATAAAAACTTAAGATTTAGTTTGACATGAATCAAAGTTGTCTGAAACAAATTCTAGACAGCTCTTTCTCACAATCCAAACTTATTCCTTTTCAATGAGTAAAAATTAAAATTTAAAGTTTAATAAATATTAATTAGTTTTATTCATCTTTAATTTATTTAATCATTTTTTCTCATCCTACCATAACCTCTAAATCCCCGGTATTGAATACTTCACAAAAATTATTTACCTGTTACATATATTTAGTTACTTGACTGCTCAATATTATGCTAACTTCAGTGCAAGAAAAAGAGAGAGAGAACATAGCTTTCTTCCTTCTTGAAATAAAATTGCACAGCTCTCATGAGTCTAAAAAGTACATTAAATTATAAAATCAGGCATGCTAAGTCTTTTCAAAATTGTATACCTAGCACAAAAACTTAAGTAACAGAGATGTTGCCAAGCTGATACAAACTTAACATAAGCTTGCAAAAGGCTGTACATGTACCTAATATCCTCCCCTCCCTCTTCCACCCCTCCCTCCTCTACCACGACCCCTACCTCCCCCTCCACGACCCCGATAACCACCTCCTTGGTAACTACTTCCTTGGTTAGCATAGCCACCTCCCTGGTTGCTATAGCCACCTCCTTGGTTGCTATAGCCGCCTCCTTGGTTGCTGTATCCCCCTCCACCACCTTGTTGGTTGTATCCCTGGTTATAATGTGCCCCACCTCCCCCTCCATAACCTCCTCCTCCCTGGTTCCAGTTCCCACCATAGTTCTGAGACTGTTTATTGTCCGACCAGCCTCCTTGAACTCGGTTTCCACCTCCTCCACGGTTTCCACCACCTCCGCGTTGTCCACCACCTCCTCTGCCACCTCGTCCACCTGCAGGCAATAAAGCATGATTATGTACAAAAGAATTCATGTTTTATTATTTTCTTTTATTGCTTGATCAGGTCCTTTCCCAGAAATAACACTACTGTAACACCACTCTATTCCTTGGGGTTTATTTCATGGTGACCTTTATCGCTCTATTTGAATATAAAGAACCATTTCAAAAGACCTAAAAGGGTGTTCTGTACCTAGCCTTAAGTTATGCAGAGGCTAACGATGTGGCGAAGGTATACTTCACTTGGCTATGTTACTGGGAGTAACATTACGTGATAAACGGCCCTCTGATTACAATTATAACAATATCCATATTATCAAATGAGCTATGTTAAGCTCTACTACAATGAATGTATGTGCATAATAACTCAATCTTCGACTTAACGATCTTAGGACAACTGACCAGGAATGCTGAATATTCAACACAATAGTTCAATTTTAATATCTTCCACAACATGTACTTTTTTTTTAAGGATGACTTACCAAATTGCCTTTGCTGTTGTGGTGCATCTGATCTCTTCATAAAAGACGGCATCTCTGGGGGAGGAGGTTCTAGCTCCCAGGCTCGCCCTCCCCTGTCAGGGACCTACAACCATCATAGATGTGTGACATTCACTGAGAATCACAACCATACAGTCATACAATGCACAACTATAAGTAGGCATAATAAAGAAAAACCAAAGATGAACACTTGGGACCATATTTATCAAATGAACTGTTTTGTTCTAGAAAGTTGAAAATTTGTATGGCGATTCTTTACTGCAGAAAACTGTTCCACCTACAATTTGAGTTACCTCCTGCTCTGAGTTTGGCTTTTGAAGGACTCGCAGTTTATGACTCAAGTCTTAAGTTGCTAGTAACAGGCCTTGGTGGATTATGACACAGCCTTAAGCATATAAACATAGTAACAATACAGGAGTTTAAAAGGGTTAACTCTGTTGTTGCTAAAGGCAATAACGTCATATTTTATCATGTGACTAGTCCAAAATTTTAGGCAGCTTTTGTTGATAATAATTTACTAATCATCTATCCCATCGTGTTCCAGGGAGGAGACAAATGACACCTTTTATCCTTCAGGAATTTCTGAAAATCCACCCATGCTCTGTTCCTCAATTTCTACATCGTTCATCTACTCTAGGTAACTTTTTATGAAACTCTTTATCAGATGTTATAGCAAATGTAAATCAAATACAGTCAGATTTAACTCCCCACAGGTGACATGGTACCACAGGACTTTTTTTTACCTTTTGCGAGTACCTAGTCCAAACCTTATAATTTGAAATTTGACTAGTAGTTTTATGTCGTATCAAATTCAAGTATTTCATGCTTCAAATTAATACACTGAATGTAAAATCAAATGCTTAGGATCATATCACCTACATGTATTAACAAATAAATGGCATATGGTAGCTGCCAAAAAAAGAAGAGCACTAAGTGAATTGAATTTAAGGGTTAAATTTGGCTTCACATGACGTGATTTGTTGACTCGTTTAATTCAACTAGTGGAATGAAAAACAGAAAACTCCACTCCACAAGCTGCTTTCAGACAATGTGATGATCTGTCCAATGCTACAATCCCATGATATAGCATATATCCTTCTTTTATTCAAATTGTTGAATGTGATGGGTTAACTATTGAAAATTGCTCTTTGTGAATGTAGCTTCCCAGAGAAAAACACTCTTATTTTAATTATTTACTTTAAAGTGTAACCAGTCAAGAGGTTTGTCTCGTTACTGACAATTAGCCCCAAGCCCTCTAGTGACTTCCACTCATAACCAGGACTGCCCATGTAGGCGTGAAAAAAGATTGAGTATGGCATTAAACAACTATCAAATAAGTCTATAGATATTCCTACATATAGTGAAATACATATAGTTGCTGAACCCAAAATACTTTTTATCTGAATTCATTTTGTTACTCTAATTCTTCAACCTTTTTGCACATTTGCAAGGTGTTTATTCAACCATATTCTGAGGCCATTATTCGTGTACACTGATAAAACTATACTTTCTGTAAAGCCCTGAAACTGGTCAATCCAACCCAACCCAACCCAAACTCAAAAATCAAAGAGAAAAGCTGCATAAATCACACTGAAAATTGCTCTTTTTATCTGTGAAAAGGCTGAAGAATTAGTGTATTGACATTGTGACAATTTGAAGACTGGCAACTCACATATCCTATTTTCACTTTGTTTATGGCACATTTTGTTCTTTCCCTGGCAGCTCCACTGCTAGTTTTCTGAAGTTTGGTAAGGTCTGAAAATAAACATGTCTGAACAGCATGTTTAATTGGTTTACATTTCTACTCTGTCAGTACACACACACAACACTTCTAGTACATGTATATTCTGTACAGACATTTTATCTATCTACCATTATATATACACTGTGAAAAAAGCATGTGTGAACTTGTTTCTCTCTCTCAAATGGTCGTGATTTATGTCAAGCAACAAAATCGGAATCACCATAACAAATTAAATAATTATATGAAAACTGTATATAATTCATACCATCTCTTGCTGCTAAAATCTGGGCTATTGTAATTGTTGACTTCGGCGAAAGAGATTTTCTAATTGGTTGATATTTCTCAGCTATCTCATTATCCTTGTTCTGAAAGTCAAAATAAAGGATTTTAAGAAAACCAATCATTGCTTAATGTCCTTAAAGTCCCCCACTCAAACAATGTAGGCAAGCCAAATTCAGGGAATCCAGGTCTGCAGCTTAGATTGAACTGACTTCTCATGCGCCCATAAACCTAAAGCATATCAGTCGTAACCATGACCCAGCCTTCCAAAGATATGCAGGTATGTATTCAACATACCTTTCTTTTACTTCAAAAATATATGGGAAATTAACAATGGTTTAGCAGTTTATTATGTGCATCTCTTGTGAATCAGTAAGCTAACTTGTTTCAGAAAATGAACATGGGTGGAAGAAATAAGATAAATGCAACAGGAACCCATCACAATTTCCATTTTAATGTTAGAGGTTAAATTCTTAAATGATATACGCATATATTTTTTTGAAGCATAATTACCCACCTTTGCTTTATCCGACCACATAAACGACTGTATTGTGACATCCAGCCGTTTTAGCAACATTTCACGTCGAAGTTGGTATTCCTGAGACAGTTCCTCGTTAATCTTAAGTACCTGAGTCCACTGTTTTTCTGACAGTCTTCCCTTCATCAGTGGTTTGCCCATGTGACTCGGGGAACACTTGCTAAGGCATTCCTGTATCTGGTAACAGATAAGCAACAACATTCGAGTTGATACAACCATGATACCACTAAAGCTATATTAATGTCAGAAGAATCCTGAACCTATGAGTTTTCTTTGTCCAAAAGCCATTATGGTCAAGCCCAAAAATTTACTTCATTGTTTAAGAGTAAGAGATATAATTGGTATATAATTGATATAAGTGATATAATTCATTCTGGAGCAGTACTCTGGAAATGATTTATAGCTCTTTTTGTTCAGTTACATATAGATATACATGAACATCATTATACTTGTATTTAAATAAAAACAATGAAATTTCTCATGGTAATGTCCTACATAACCAGTTTTTCAAAAACAAAAAAACCCAGAAATTTAGTTTGGTTAAGATGACAACTACAACAGTATGTACGACTTCCATATATGCAATGCATACAAATATTTACCTTCGCCTCCAGTTTACTGAACAACTGAAAGGGTGTTATTGATGTAGGAGGTTTGGGGAATCCCAGTGCAATCAGCATCAACTTCAAATGTTTCGCTGTATCGCTTTCATTCTGAAAAAAAAAAGAAAAAAAAATCATATAGGCAAAACATGTCCAAGTTTGCATATAAAGCTTTCAGAACAGCCATGACACTGCATTATACTGCATCATTTGTATGTGCAAAAAAAAACGGACAAACATAATTCAAAATTCTGAAGATGTGAGTTATTTTCTATAATGTTAGACACACACAATACATGTAAATGTCAGCCAGGTGTAATTATCTACACATGTGTTATACACAGGAGTCTATGAACATCAAATCAGATTAACAGAACTTCAATATTTTCTCATACCATGGAATTCTGTTCGGTTGCTGGCACTTCAGTGGGCTTCAGAGCCCCTGGTTTGTTCACTAGTATCATGCGTGTAGCAGCCAATTCTGTTATCAGATAATCTGAAGAGAATCAACCAAACATGCATTTCATAGAAACACATTACAATATAACGCAATTCATAAAAAAAAAAAACACCATTTTCCCATATCTAGCTCTTAGTGAATACATCACTAACATGTACCGTTAGTTAAGGCATGCCTTATATTATATGGGTAATCGAACTTGTAGGCCTACAAGAGTATATGTAAACCCGCAGATGGTCGTAAGTTTCACTCGGGCTCTGCCCAGTTTTCTCTTCCTGTTATGCTGACCGTCATCATATAAGTGAAATATTCTTGAGTACCAATCAAATAAATCAGAGTACAGACATATATGTTGAGCACAACTAAGATGTAATTAAGTGTAGTTTTTACTCCCTTAAACCTCATGGATGAGCTGAAGCTTTATGTCTGGAGATTTGTCATGAGCCAAGCAGTTACCTCCACCTCCAATCATAGCCCTTAACTTCATCATGCAAATAAAATAAAAACCAGTAATCAAGTGTTCAATCTAAGTGCCAAAGCTAATTTGAGGTGTAGTATCCAGCCTTGATCATACGGATGTATTACTGTTTATCAGTACTCTTCTTTACCAACCTAAAAGTTGAAGACGGCTTTCTTTAGACGACAGTCTTTGGCTTATTGGGCCATCTGACAAAGCTTTGTAAGGGCAACCTGAAGAAATGAAAGGCATCTTAATAAACTACTGTGTTTCACCTTATGTTTGGTGTGTGAAAATGCACTTTCAGCAGCACAATAAAGGATAAAATGACAGTTTTGATGGCTATACAAGTCTTTTTGACAAGAAATTAGAATCAGGCGAAATATGTGGTTTGAAAAATACAGTACCTAAACGATAAAAGGGGAAATAACTCTTGCATTTGCTGATCAGAATTTCCTTGCTTTGACAGGGCCAGCACACTTATTTTACCTTCCATAAAATCACAAGCAAATTACATGTATATCTCCTAATTAAATTAAACATGTGAAAAAGCAATCTCTGATATACTTCAAAATGTTAGTAACTTTTAGAAGGGTGACAGTTACTGAGACATGTAATATCATGACGTACTTGAAACTTGACCTTTAGGAATACCATAATATGAGGTTTACACACTTGAAGAGAGCTTATCATGCGTTCTGCAGTTATGCACATCATTAATTTTCAAAATATACAGTTTAAATTCAAGACTTACCAAATTCCCTCAGAAAACCACTTAGCTCAAGCATAAAATTACTGGAGTCGTCTGCACCTGTAAGGAAAAGAAATACAGCTGTCTTTGAAGCAATATGTCATATATATAATAATATACATATATATATATATATATATATATATATATATATATATATATATATATATATATATATATATATCATATGTATATAAATTCAATCATTGTTAAGATAAAGGTCAGATCAAGCATTTCAAAATTCTTCTATCATTAAATAAAATTCTTCTATCATTTAATCCAAGAGGCATTCCAAGAAGATAAGTTACATCTTGCTCATGCGTGAATAATACACCAAGAGGTTTGCACTAATATCCTGCATAAGAGTTTGCTACATCAGCATATGTAGGAGAAATTAGAATGCAAAATTACAAATGACTGATTTATCAGTCAAAAAACAAAGTTGTATCTGGCTACACGTGCATATTCTGAAATCAACAAAGGCCTATACTCTCAGTAGTTTAAATTCTATTTACTTATTTATTTGATTACTGTTTTACTCTGTACTCAACAATATTTCATTTCTATGATGTCGGCCAGCATTATATTGGGAGGAAACCGGGTAGAGCCGTGTGAAATCCACGACCATCCACGCTGGTTACTGGCATATGTATTTTAAATTATATTATGATACATAAACCCATCCACACATCTACTGAGAGATAACTGCTCATACTACCACACAGCAATACATTTCGATAATGTCTGAACAAAATTTAATATGTGTATTTACTTGATATGGCATTTACATGTTCCTCCAAACCACAGAGTTCTTGTAGTGCCTTAGTCAGCCATTCTACAAGATTTGTGTAATCAACACTTTTTGGTCCCTCTTCTACAGCCTTTGATAGGTTTTCTGCTTCTAATAATGGACCCGCATAGCTACAAAACAGAAGTGAGTACATGAGTATCCTAAAATAAGAGCAAACAGCAATTCTGAATTGGGTTTACACTGATTCAGTTAGATTAAATGTAGATTGTGGAAATATTTGACCATCTGATGATTGACTTTCACATCAATGTTTAAAAAAGCAACTTCAAAACCTCTGTTGGCATTTTAATAAATGTCACGGTGGAAATAATGTCAAAAAAAATTGGCTTAAAATCACAAATTCACATGGTGCCCTAGCTACTTCTAACCATATCTGTTAAATCTGTATCTCTGCTCTTTGCTTACGTTGACTTCATGCCACCCTTGCTTCTCTGACAGAATGGTTTTGGGAGGAGAAGGTGCTAGGTTTGCATCTTCAAATGCCACCCCCCCCCCCCCCCCACCCCCCTCCAAAAATAAAAGACAACACGACAGGGTATATAATTCAAAGAACTAACTCACTCATGGTCCCACTGCCTTTATGGCTGTCGTAGTTATTATGTTAAATGGTTGCTATATTTACTATGCTGATGGAGCACATCAATTTCTCTATTCTATAGGCTATTCAGTTATCAACAAAATCATTCACATTGACAGCATGCATGGTGACACATGGACAAAGTGTGTTTAGAAAGTCAACCACCACATTCAGACATGTCCTTTTTCAGGTTAGTGACAACTGTCTTGAATTCTAACAAACCGCATACCCGAGATCCTCAAGTGAATCCAGAATATCACTCTCCATGTTGGCAGGACAGATGTACGAAGAAAATTACAACGGTGCAGCGAAATCCCATGTGCAGACGAAATTCCACCAACTTCCTGTCGGCATGCGTACATGAGAGGAACTAACCTGTTAACCAATCAGTGAGGAGCAATTTCGATGCTTCGGAGCGAAGTATCAAAAACATGGCAAGCTTGAAGGAAATCGTGTCTATGTACCAAAATTTGAAAAGAGAATGGGACAAGAAACCTTCAAATCTGGACAAGTGTGGGGAGCTACTGGGTCGCTTAAAGGTAAAACTAGAGATAGTGAAGACAGACGTTTGCGATCGAGATGTGCAGGTTTCAAAATCAAATTGTTCATCTATTGCTGAGTCACGAAATGATGAACAACAACAACATCAGTCGTAACACTACGAGATCACTTCTATTCTTCCATTTTGTTGCGAGAAGTAACCACACTGAGCTGTTCATATTCATCTAACATTTGATCATTTGCCAAATGATGCCTGTCAGTATCAAAACAGTTGATTTAGTTTGACTGCAGCCTAGCAGGGCTGTAATATAGAGCGCTCACGGATATGCAGAAACACCCGTGTTGCCAGTCTAAAAGCACCAATAATGGCGAGTAACGTCACATGATTTTTCCGCATATTTCCGCATAATTGTAAGCGCCTTATGTACAATATCACAGCCCAGTCTTGTGCCATAAGCTTACCTTGAAAACCTTTGTACTTTTCACTCTTCACTCCACCGAATAATATGTCTGTCAATAATCTGAGTCCATGTTTGTTTATAGTATGCCTTGATAAATATCTAGGTGGTAGTTGCTTTGTTAGTGTTAATTATGTGTCACCAGCCCCTTTCATATTCAGTCTTTACACCTGTCTGGTTTATCAGTCCAGTCTTTAGGCTGGCCCTGTAAATTTTAAATTTTAAGAACAGCATCTAAGCAACAATGAACTGTCTTCACAGGCTGTAAGCATTTTTGGTAGCGTCTCTTCTCTATCATGTTTAATACATTCTGGAATCGGAAAGAATAACATACCAAATGACACCAAGTTTTCACCCCTTTATTAATTTATCATCAAAGTAGACAATTATTGGATGAAACGTCTTGTACAGACATGAATGACTTTGTAGGTTACGGTGAAATCAAGAAGTTTTCATTGCAAGAGACCAATGGTGAATTCAGCTTGCACTCTAGTTGCCATTGCAGAAGAAAAGATACCCCTTTATCACTTGGTTTTTCTAACAAGGGCAATTTGACAGTGGTGATGAAATCAAGTTATTGGTTATATGTTGCCTATTTTACAGGGTGTGAATTCTGTCTTTTTACCAGTATGCCACAGGCTGGTAATGTTTTCTATGGACAAGAGGTTTTAATATTACCTTATATTGTTTTAGATTGCTTTGACGGCCGTGTCATTTTTACCAACAGAAGATAGTGCTCCTTCAAAGCAAGAATTGCTAGTGGCAAGTAAGTGGACGTTTTGTGCAGCTTTGAACTTGTTGGATTTTTTGTCGTCCTGATGGCAACTGGTATTAACTTCTTATGCAATGTATAAAGTCATTGGAATTTCTCTTTTTTAGATATGTTTTATTGCTAAAATGTATCCCATTTCAGTGTCGTGCAGCATCTTTCATTTGTTTCTTCCAGGAGATATTCTTGAAATTGGAGCTCAGTGGGCCATTGCGAAGAAGGATATTCCTGCCTTTGAAAGATATATAGCACAGTTAAAATGCTACTACATGGACTACAAGTAAGAATAAATTGTGAATAGTGGTACACTATATGTAAATTTGATCAGGTACACCAGTTACAGTAGATATCTGATAGTGTTCTCTACACCATGTATGACCTATTTGGTTTTATTAGTTTTTTATGTGAAGAGCAGTGTGATAAGCCGACGTGTACATGTACAGTCTTGAGTACTGCTTTCAGATGTGCTAAGTGTTCTCTACATAAGAAGTAACATAATCACAACAAAAATGTAATGTGATACTCATGTGTACATTTAAGTGTTTCAGTTTACTCATCATTTTTTTTATATTATGATTTCAGAGACAATCTTCCAGAATCCACCTACAAGTACCAGCTGCTAGGGTTAAATCTCTTGTGTTTGTTAGCCCAAAACAGATTGGCTGAGTTTCATACAGTAAGTTATTCTCAACTCTTGATTGACGAAGCTTATACATACATGTGAACCTGGATTTGATTGTGCATGTGAAACTTCTGGACCGTTTCCAGTGACTGTTTTTCAGAGCTCTCAACAGTACTCTATTAATTGGTTTAGCTGATTTTTCTGCAAAGTGTATTTTATGATTCCTTGTGTCTTGGTTGTGATTGTTGGTAATGGGACACAGTAGGGTGGCAGTGGGGTAGTGGGAGTGTGAACACGGGATAGTGGGTATTTATCAGAACTCGTGATCACACCTTACCAGTGTATGCCTTGATGATCTAACAATAGCAAAATTCATTATATGCAAATTTGGGGGATCAAGGACGTCCAAACTATAACCTATTGAGCATTCAGGTATAAACGGGTGAGTTGTATTGATATCATGGCTAACACCAACCCTTTGCTCTGGCTATAGTCTTTGAAGTTTCATCATAGTTTAGGAGACCTTTCAATCAGAGCATAGACCTGATTCAACCACCTGATGTTTTGGCAATTGTTTTTAATTCTACTCATTGTAAACATGTGTTGTGTAAATCAATGACTTTTATCATGGCTTTACCAAAATGGTTTAGTGGTCAAGTCAAAAGCAGTCTCAAGAAAGTTACTGTACATGCATTTCACTGAGCATGTGGCTGTATGTAAATTAATAGACCTAATAGAATGGTGGCTATTCCAAGGAGCGGGTTAATGAAATAAAATGCATATAATTGGACATTGTTAAAATAGGTAAGCTGTCAGTTAACTGTATGCGCACGTGACTCTGAGTTCTGTGTCCAGTGCATGGCAATCGACTGTCACAACTATGCGAGAACGACGTTAGAACACATGTTACATTTGGTTTCAAAAGGTTTGCTGAAATGAGTTTCCTGTGTTGAACTGATATGTACCCTATTTGATAAGGCGGGGAAATGGGAGGAGTGTTTCGATTGTAGCGAAGTAGCATGTGCGTGAGACGTCGCAAACTCCACTGCTATTTTATGAGAGCTTGACAACTGATACTTACCAATCAGACCTATATTGCTGACATACCTTTGTATGCCAATTTGTGGAATTTATTTATGGGGCTGTGAACAGACAACACAATGCTAATGCTATCATTGGTCGACCTGCACGTACCCTGAACAATTAAGCATTCACTCCATTTAATTGAAATCAACAAGTGTAATTTGCAAATTTAGCCTGTCAACCTGAGAAGTACTACATCAAGTAGCCTGTTTAGCAAGCACATTTTTTATGGGTCTGTTGGTGAGAATCACCATAGCATTAAATAATAGTGCAACCTCTGGTATCAAAACAAAATGAAAGAGTAAAGTTGTCAGTGAGCGAGTTATTGGAATCAAACCCAGTAGGCCTACAGGTTGAGGTGCAATGAATAAATGCAGGCCTGTGAGTGTCATTCAGATTCATTCCGCGTGAGGACGAGCTGAAATAATTAATTTATTTCAGAATGTTGTGACAAGTCGTAATTCTGGGCAATCGACATGCACATACATATACTTGTAGTCCCGTATGTAACTACAAGAAACTTTGTAGCGGTAGGTCTATGTGGGCCTGTACATGTATGGGCATGTATGTCTTTCAATTTTCTCAACCCTCTTGACTCAATCAACCTCACGCTTTCCAGGTGTATTGCTGGGAACCCAAAATAGTGCAGTGTTGAGTATTTTCAAAAAATGTGTACTGTGGTAGGCTTCCCTCTTTTGGAAAAGTAGGGAGTATGGCACTGTCTGTGATCTGTAGCACTGCTTGACTCCGTGGTTTACTGCAGAACAGTTGATCTTCCTAATTGCGTGAATGCCAACAAACTTATTTTACAAAATTTTCCATGCTCTGTGAAGAAGTTATCTGTTGAATTGTGGAATGAGCTGTTAATTATGTTTGCTATATGTGATGAACACTTGGATATAATCCTGAAAAGATTGAAAAAAAAAGGTTGACAGACTGTACATGTATATTTATGTGTCCTTGCCATATTTGTATTGTGGAGATACAACCATACAATGTAAGGACCAAAATATATATTGTATTACGACATGTTGCTTTGATCTGTTGCCACATACGGCAGTGGTACAAATAAGGAAGATTTTCATGCTCACATTAACCAAACAAATAGAAATGGTAACGACTTAAATGCAAAAAAAATTTCAGGAAAATGTCTACAATCTTACAGCATATCAGAATATTGATCCACTTTTGGTAATCATTGGTATTTTGTGTTTTAGGAGCTGGAGTTGTTACCTGTGAAGGAATTGCAAAGTAACATTTATATCAAACACCCAGTATCAATGGAACAGTATTTAATGGAAGGGAGCTACAACAAAGTGAGTTGCCCGCTGCTTATTTTATGGTAACTGTTTGCATGACTCGGAAACCATCAGTCACAATCTGTAATATTTATAGTGTTAAAATGATCCTCAAATTTGTAAAAGTTATGAAGCGCTATAAATGTGACAAAATTTATTACTGATTTTGAATAACACATTCATATACGAGGCTGATGTTTGGTAATTATTTGGACTATTGTAAAACATCATCAAAAACTGGACAATCTCCTGTCTAAAAACTCCTTAAAATGTTATGTCACACATTCACCACTATCATTGACAATCAGCTCATGAGGCATTTGTATTGCTTAGTGCGGTACCCAGGTGTAGTGTGACAGCATGCATTAATTCAAGAGGGAGGTCACTCTGTTTAGCTTTCTTATGGTCTTACCCTTCCCACTGCTGTATCATAAATTACCTAAATTGAATGAAGTGAAATGTATCAACAAAAAAAGTTTTAATCTTAGATTAGGATAGCAGATAGAATTTTACTTCTCTTTTGTGTTTCAGGTTTTTCTGGCAAGAGGAAATGTGCCAGCAGAAGATTACAACTTCTTCATTGACATATTATTAAACACAATCAGGTATTACTCAATGATGGTTTTACCTGTCTGCCAGGTATAATCAGAGGGTATTTTCCCAGTCTGTCTGTTTCTTACCAAAAGTCTTGAACACTTAATATGCCCACTTTATGTACCTTGTGGTGAACTCAGGTCTTTCAAGATTATTCTTCATACACATTTGGAGAGTCCTTGTCATTAGATCCAGGGTCAATCCTGGGTCGGGTCACATCTAAGACCTTACAAAAAGAGGAAGTTGTAACTTCCTCCCTTAACGTTCAGCATTAAAGGGATAGTGCAACGACTGGTTGACTTGTATCAGTATATTGGCTTGGGTGGGGCGTCATACTTGCCTTCGGGAAGTGGTCTCAGTGAAGCAGCATTAGATAAAAGAGCGGTGGAAATGCGTCCTGCAACATGGAGGCACATTACATACACCCCTTCATCGTTCTATGACTGAAAAATTGTTAAGTATGATGTTAAACCACAGGCACTCACACACATCTGTGCTTAATGAGATTGTAATCCACTGGTGTGTTTGCCTTAGGTGGTATTTATATATATCTCATCAGCTATTGTGAACACACCATAGCCAAAACTGATGGGTATTAAATTGTAATGAGACCCAGAACAAATGGGTTTTCGTTATATGAACTAAGGTTTAGAGTTTTTAAATACATCTAGGTATTGTATATCATTAATATTTTTATAAAAAGGCCATCTGCATACAGGAATTGAGTGTACAGGCTTCTCATGTCATATTAACCTACTGAACAGGTGCATATGTTCCCAAACATTTTTGAAAGATGAATAAACCTATGAAATGCAGTGTCAAATGCAGGGTTATCCATTACACATAAATAAGTCAAAGTTAACAAATTTAGCTTTCCAACATATATCTAATTTTAATGCATTTTTCTTTGCAGAGATGAAATTGCAGGTTGTATAGAAAAGGCTTACGAGAAGATAGCTTTTAATGAAGCAGCAAGGATGCTGTTTTTTGAATCTCAAAAACCAATGAAAGAATATGCATTACAGGTAAGTGCAAATCATGGAAATTACAGCTTTATGATTTTGATTTATCACTTATATACTCAAAAGCATGCCTTATGAACAACAGAGCCTGAATAGGGTTTCAGCTTTGAACTCTATTATTGCTAAAGATTAAAAAGTTTTTAAAAGTTAGGCAACTCTTTTTGTTCACATTTACTGTAACATGGGCCTCTTAGGAAAGGTTTCATGAAAAATTAATTTAGAGGGGATGAACAATGAAGAAAGTTTGGAAGCTGAGCATCTGTGGACTTGAGAAGTTTCAGAAGGAAAGAGGTGTCATTTGTGCATCTGCAACATGGTGAGACAGGCGATCATTAAAATAATGTCTGCAAAGGTTGCGTAGCATTTTTTACAGTCCCACAATACAGTAGGACTGTTTTTACCTTTAACAACGTAAGACTTCAAAGTCAAAACACCCTTATTGAATTCTCATTTAGTTTTAGGTGATCAACAATAACAATGCTGAATGCGGCTGTGTAAGGCTCATTTCACAAAACAGTTTCAGGCTATTGCCTAAAATTGGGGAGCTTCTGTGGCTCAGTTTGTTAGCGTAATGACCCTGGTCGTACGTGATCTGTCAGCAACCTGCAGATGGCTGTGGGTTTTCCCTGGGGTGTGCCTGGTTTCCTCCCCCATAATGCTGGCCGCTGCCGTATAAGTGAAACATTCTTGAGTAAGGCGTAAAACACCAATCAGATAAATAAAATAAAAATGGCCTAAAATTCTTATCCAAACTAAAATTATTCATCAAATCAATAAAATTTTGATTTTGTGCTGTAAAGTGTAGTAGTTCAATTTGATCAAATTTTAAGCATCTAGCTTCAAATATTTTGGGTGGTTAGCGTGGAGCAAGAAGCCAATCAACAATAACAGTGCTGAATGCGGCTGTGTAGGGCTCATTTCACAAACAATTTCAGGCTATTGCCTAAAATTGGGGGGCCTCTGTGGCTCAGATGGTTAGCGTAGTGACCCAGGAGCCTGTCACCAATGTTGCCGCTGTGAAATCAAATCTGCTCATGCTGGCTTCCTCTCAGGCTGTATGCGTAAAGGTCTGACAGCAGCCTGCAGATGGTTGTGGGTTTCCCCTGGGCCATGCACTAAATAAGTAAATAAATAAATTAAATATTTTTTTTCTTTTGCTTTTGTAAAACCAAAAGACTGAACCTAAAATGCCATTATGAAACAGGCCTCTGAAGCTAAAAGGCCTTAGCAAAGGAAAAGCTGACCTGCTATCGGAGTGTTGTGATAAACTTCCATGTCATGTTGACTACATCGATTTATAGTAGCAGTATTATTGAAAATGACATTCCAACTTGAGTACATGTTTATATTTTATATGAAGTGTAGCATGAAATTCTTATCAAGTAAATAAATAGATATCAAAGAAACCAAATTAATTGTTACACCATTCCATGAATCTTCACTGCACAGCATTGATTGATTTTACTTTTTTACTGCAGAAGGGCTGGACTGTTGGACCAGACAATTTCTTTCACTTTCGCCAAGAGGAAAAGGAAGCAGATGATGTTATTCCCGCCAAATTACTTGCTGAACAAACGATAGAATATGCCAGAGAATTAGAAATGATAGTTTAGTTATGTAAGACTGATCACCTCATCCATAGTCCAAGATTATCTTTGGAAGCAAAAAAAAGTACATGTATTACTCATAGTGAGTGATGTATCATAAATTCTGACTTCAAGGATTTTGTTCGAAGGGAACAAAAATTGCAGTTCTGTGAATGTACATACATATAATATCAGTCTTTTCTGTGAATGAACTGATTGAGATGCTGCATTGAGAAGCTGTTTAAACCATGAAAGACTTTGGGTGTTCAGGTTACAGCCGATTTAGGGAATGTAGTGAATGGTTGAATGAAAGTGCTAATATGAATAAAAATAACTCAAAAGTCATTATTCTGCTTTCCATCGTAACCCTTTTGTTATAAATTATTGTCATCTCAATGTCTCTTATAATCATCAAGGTATTTAAAAGTTGTGAGAGGAACTTCCTTGTTGAAATTCACATTGAAGATTACCACTTTGCTCCAAAGACATTGTCACATTCTGTAAATAAAGGCTCAAAATCATAAACTATGTTGTACGTTTTCTGTTAAAGTGCATAACTGCAGATTTGTAATGAGTCTGTAGAAACCTCTGCTCTGGCTGTACATGGGGCCATGGTGAGTTGACTGGTCGACATCATGTGTTGCCATTTGCCCAATGTAGTGCTGGTCTTCCACTAATATGGTGTGGATATCTGTATGTCACACATAGGATAACTTGTCAGTAACCTACGAAAGGTCTGTGGTTTTACTCGGGCGCGCTGTTTTCCTCCTCCATAGGAATGATCGTGAAAGTGAATGTGGCATAACACAACAATCAAATAAATAAATTAACGTGCATAACATGAGTGAAAAACTATGGGCCACTTCCACAAAACTTTGTAAATCGATGTTTTCGTAACTTTTCTCACGAATGATGTCACTTTATGGCACTGTATCCCAGACAACATTTTTTTACGAAAAAAGTTGCGAGAAATGTGAGACTTACAAACTTTGGTGAAAGCGGCCCTAGGGATCTACATTGTATGAGCTAACGATTCGAGCCACTGTAGGAAATCAGTCATTTTAATTAAATCATTCCTTCTGTCAAGAATAAAACATAAATACATGTATATAAGACTTTCCAAAAGACTGACATTTGCAAATTTATGTCGTTTACAATTTTTGCACACTCCAGCAGTACATGTTCGTATGTGCATGTGCTTATATTCAAGTTGATGTGATGGCCAGTTATATCCTCATAAACTGCCATGAGAATGCAAATAAACTATGTTTGACTCAACTCTGAAACATACACAAGTAAGGTTTTATCTTCCACTCAGAAATTAAGCTGTGTTTTGCCAAAATAAATAAAATGTTGCAATAAAGAAGACAAATGTATTGAAGGCTAGACGCAAGCTCTTTGTACGTTTTGCCATTAAATATCCAGCTTAGCTAATTCATGATTTGAATTACCAGAAGACTACAAATTATGCTACATTCTTGTGATTTGCGGATAAATAACTGGAAGGGAGCAGGCCAAAGCAAACTACTTTGAGTTAATAGGACACCTGAGGTGGGAGTTCAAAGCTAGCCTTGAACAGGGAATTTGTAGATTTCGCCAATCTCGCCAAAATCATTTGATGTACATAAGGCGTCAATAAGCGGTAAAGCTCACTTGTGTGCCCATTTGCACAGGCTTTAGTCCGTTCAAGATTACTTGTCCTCACCAGTATCTTGTACCTGGGATTAACTGATTTACCCCAGGCACTCTAGTTTCTTCCATCCATGGAAATGATCACCATTGTATACAAGTAAAAAGTTATTGAATGTGGCATTAGAAATGAAAATCAAATCAACTTGTCAAACATTGAAACTCTTGTCTGCCAAATTATCTTTCTGTCTAAGAATCAGCTTTCTGCGTTGTGGCTGAATTGTCCTGGAATTTGGATCTTGGTACAATGTATAGCCTTCCTCATGACAACTGACATAGCGCAGTAACACAACTGCAAGCGCAAGTATATTAGAGATTATTACGGTCAAATTTCGAGTACGGTAGATAAAGCATGTATTAATATTTCATAATTTAACTTTGATTGTTCATTGTACTACATTACAAGCAATTTAAAGAGGTGATGGTTTTCAGATGTTCCAAATTCACATGAATGTGGAATACAATTCAAGTCATGCAAAATCATGCATCTAAACATGAATTTTCTTAAAAATGATATGATTGATATGTTAAGACCTGTTTGTCTGATATTATTATATTTACATGAATTTCATCTATGTTAAGTTGGACTTAAAAACTGACAGTAATTAATATACAAGAATATTATACATTATATGACACACCTCTGGAAACTATACCACTCCAGCTGAGTGTCATATCTTAAAATAACTTCATTTATTTTCATAACTTTCTTGAAAAGAAGAAACTAAAATATTTGAATTATAAGGTGGTCTTTAGGTGGGTTTGTAATGTGCCCTAACACTATCTAGGCCATTATTAAAATTTATTCATTGGGCCTGACCCGACTGCCTCCATGCGTTTCATCATTCGACCAGGTTGTGCAACCCAACACAGATTTTTTTAAAGTATGGCCTAAATATTTATTCTGACTGAACACAAAGGCAAAACATGAAAGCCTGCAACACTAGACCCTAAATTACAAATATGGTTCAGAAAATCCAATACATGTATTCTGATAAAGTTTAATTCAACTGGAGAAATTAAATTTTCAAAAAGTGAACCCAGGTGAGTCCTATGAGTCGTACCACGTGTACGTGTTTGGGTATTCCTTTGAAAGTATTCTAAAATCTTTGAAACTATCTTTTTTTGTACATGTACATATACAGCTGTTCTCTCAACTGCTTAATTTAATAAGACAAAGCAAAAGACAAGCCCACATCATCATGACTAAAAGCTAGGGTACATGTGACGTCGACATACATTTTCACCATATATGGCAAAAATGACGCCCATATATAGGTCAAATCACGTGAATCTGTTTCAATGACCCCTTTGGACAATTAAGTACTGTCATGTTAAGTTAACTTCGAAAGCAGTGACGTCCGATAGGCAGGCTCTTACATTTTTAAGCATTGTCCAATTAAATAACGAGCTAGTTTTTGTGTTAGGTAGCGAATTCGTTCCGATGGTTCACTTATTTCTATATGCATAACCCCGACGTGTACCGTGCACACACTCTCGTTTAGCCATACAAAGAATATATAAAACTACACAGCCTTTTATGAGGTGATAAAAGTTTGGTAAACTAATTTCGAAACACAAATTTCCTTATGACCCCTTAAGGCACGTCACACTCGTCAGCCAATGACAGGACCGGATTATGAACTTTGACACGGAGATGACATTAACTTCTCGCTACGTCATCGCCTCCTGATTCAGTGAGGAGACGAAGTGCACAGAGATTGAAAGCTCTGCAGTGTGCTTGTTTACCCGCTTCGTCCAGGACTAGCTTGAGACAGCTTTATAGCCTTACCATGCCCGACAAGAACCACAATATGGGGAAAACATTTAAACAGAGAAAAAGCTTTGGTAGGTGTACGAATCACAACACGCACTTCTTGATTAGTTCATCACTCCAGCAGGGAACTGTTATTCCTTTGGCTGTTGTTGTTGTTCTCCATATCACTAGGTCAGCCTAACCTGGAGTTTAAGTGGCTTATTTACGACTTAGGCAATTTTTATGTTAGAAAAAAAAAAAAAATAACGAGTTATACTGTGACGCACTTACCTTGTCAATACCAGCTGTTAAAAAATCAAGCTGTTGATGGTTCAGATGTGATAGTGAGCTAATAGGTTTTTCCAGCTATATCATGGTACCGGTACATGTAAAGTTAGCCCTGTGGGGCTGTGATTACGTTAGCCAAGGATCTCAGCTCTCGGTTCTCGGCTCTCGGCTCTGATCATATCTTAACTTTTAATATGGGGTCAGGTGTAGATCACAGCCGAGGAGTCTTCCAGATTAAATTAATGGTATTTAAGAACAGTGTTGCGCGGGACAAAAGTATGTGAAAAATGAACCAATACATGCCTTTACTGGGCAAAACTCCAATAAATTATGTTCACCAAGACATTCTCTGCCAATTTTTTCTACATTCTGTAGCCTTGTGATGACTTTGTAATGCTCACATGCCTTATGAACATCATGGCCTAAGAAATCGGGTTGTTGCCCCCCTGCGCTTGCGTTGTTGACCTTTGACGATGTCACTATGTTTGGATCAGCTGGCTGTCAGTTTTTACAAACAGAAAGTCATGTTATTTTATCTTTCAGAATTGCCATACTTTATGTGTGTTCAGAACATATGTAATGCGCATGCATCAGAATTCAACAAAGGCATAGCTCTTTGTAAGCATTATCCTGGAATCGGGTTCACATAGTTCTTGGGCTAATTGTGAGTGAGTGAGTGAGTGCTTGGGGTTTAACGTCGTACTCAACAATATTTCAGTCATATGACGACGAGGGCTAATTGTGGCCAGCAGTCTCTGCGTATTAATATATATATAAGCCACCCTTAGATCAAGGTCTCTGGCTATGATTACGTCAGACCCGAAAGACTCCAAATCGTAACAATTCCAGATAGGTGTCCCAGTGTGTCATCCATCATAAATCGTGACAAGTACGAAACTGGTGGAAACTGAATAAACTCAAACTCCCAACTGCCGTCTTGGAATGCATACTCCTCACAGTGAAGGGAATCACTGCTTCCCCGCTTTATCACTTTATCCAGCTTCCAAAAGTTTCATGCTTGTGAGGATATACTAGGGATGATACATTGGGACAACTAACAGGAATCGATAGCTGAGACGACTATGAGTATGGACAGACACATTCTTTGACAGTAGTGTATTGAAGCCAGCAAGGGAGGTACAGATGTTCAAGTTGTCTTGTGGTGACGGCATGGCAGGAAACAGACCCTAAGGAATTGTTGAGTATAAAAGTCAAAAACATGTACATGGACTGAATAACAGAGGATAAACACAATATAGATGCAGTTGTAATGCTGTACATCTATTAGATGTCTGGATATTCTGTTTAATAGTCATAATATGTAAATGAAACTTGTCAGCTCTGTTTTGGTTATTACAGGTACATGTTTATACTTTGCTGATGTCAGTTGTGTGTACAGTGTTAAGGGTTTTCATCATCACAAACACCTGTAACAATATACATTTACATGGGCTGATGCAGCTGATGGTATGCACATGTGTATATACCTTTGGGTTGTTCAGTGCATAGTTGTCAGTACAAAAAAGGAACACATGAATAATGTTAATAGTGAGGAATGTAAATAACTCAGTTACTTCACCCAGATTGCCGACTTTACAGAAGATATACCGGGGTATTCATTATCTTTATAGTAGGGGTACCCTGGTAAAATAGCCAGCTACCTTTGCAGAGAATTAAATGAAGGCTGCAGGTAGCTAGTAACAATCCTCTAATAAACTCCTGTCCATGTAATTGTCTTTTAATAAACTGAAGTGGTACATCATCAGGTAATTACTGCTTATCTGGAAAATCTGAGACTGATTTAATGCTTGAAATTGTCATGCGCTATACTTTAAATGTGCATGTACTGTACCCATCTTTTTTCATCTGATGATTAGGTTTGTCAGGTACCTGCCAAAGATTGATGGTTCATTCCAGGCACTTTGGTTTCTTCTGCCCATAAACCCGACTGCCAAAATAAGAGTGGAAAATTTGGTAGCAAATCTTATAACACCAGTTATATAAGCAGTGGTAAATGATGAATATATGATGCGCTTCATGAACAGAACTGTTTCTAGTGTAAATTTACATGCACATAATCAACTGTAATATACCAATGGTACATGTTTTATGATTAAGAAACCTCTTCATACGTGTTCATGTAATAAAGATACATGTAAGTCATCTCCATTTTGAATCCCATCATTCATGTAGCATGCTTATGAATGTGTAATCATTTGAGCTGTTCAGCAAGAACATAACCATGTTGTTCATGTATGAGATACACCTGTTAAATTGGACCTGTACATAAATTAATTGACCTGTATCAGCGCAACTTTGTGGGTTTGTCTTATTTTGTTTAAATGAATAAGAATGATACATGTTCTGCTCTGTTTTTCAGCCACACGGAAGGAAGAGGTGGCAGGCATTCGAACCAAATTTCCCACAAAAGTTCCAGTAAGTAACATCGGATGTACATGTATGAGTTAAGCCATGAATGTATCGGTGAAAATTTCTTGATCATGGCTTTCTAAGAAATGATCAAATAAATATAAATACATATTTGTTGATATGAACACATCTTGTTTCAAGTTCTTAAATACATGTATGTTCACGTATATAAAAAATCTCCTACAAATATGTATACGTTCCCTTGAGGCTGCAAGATTCACCATTTCTCAGAATCTTCTAGTTCTACAAGTATTTACAGGTACATGTAGCTGCATGAAAGACAATCATTTAGCCTGCTTATTCACATCATGATAAATTTACCATAAACCCCACAGCTAACTTGTACATTGTACCATCAGATATACATTGCTTCTTCTTTGTACATGCACATGTATCTGGCTGACCTTGGTTAGTTCATGTTAACTGATGTATGTTTTGATGACCAGTGGTAAAGCATGTAGGTCATTGTCAAGACATGTTAGTAGCAATTGGCTCGTATATCAGCCTACTTTTCACTGTCAGTGTGACAGAAAAGTATTTATCATTTGATATCATGTGAATATATTTACGCAGTTAGTTTCTATTAGGGGCATACTGGAATCAGTATTGGTTTAAATGAAGGCACATTTGTTCTTATGATTCAGTGTTTGTATTTACATGTATGTGTGTAATTCAACAATACATACATAATTACAAAATGGCAACATAGCTCCTCGCCTTTCTTGACCTTAATCATTTGGAATTTAAATAATATACTGCCATTACAGTGCTCAGAATATATGTGTGCTTTTGCTGTTGTACCTGGGCAGCAAAGAGTGAAGTACAGGTAGTGTCTTTTTATGAGAGACTAATATCCAGAGGCTCGGTTGCAATATGATGATCTAGCCCAGAAGTTTGACCTCAGCAGTTGGTGGTCACTTAGTCATTTTGAGTGCAGTAGATGTGCGTGTATCATAGTTTTATATAAAGCTGTTGCATAAGAATTGAGTAAGAAGATAAAGGTGTGTGTGACATAGCTGCATACTAGTTCAGTCACCTGCTTGAATCCGGTCCCTGCTGGGCCATCAGTGGCACTGGTTTCTACTGGACTACACTCAGTTGAATTAAACCGTTCAGCCATTAATAATCCTGACCTCTATCATTGCAGTGAAAAATTTCTATTCACATCAGAAAATCTATTCGACTGTGATTGACCTTATGATGTCACAGCGGTACATTCGCTGCAGGCATCTGAGTCTTCGCTATGTGTATAACAGGAGAACAGGAGACAGTTGCTATATTTTTACAGCTAGCCAGCCTTTGCTCTACAACAGCCACGAGGCTACAGGGCAGCCTGCCAGCTCAGTTCACATCTAACCCACACGCTGCTGTGCATGCCGTACCTTGAAGCCCATAAAACCAAGAACCTAGACAAAATTTAAACTGGCATTTCTGTGTTACCAGTCGCAGTTTTAGAAACAGACTGTTGTTGTCATTGTAACTCACAATCTGCTGGTAGCCTATCTTTCAAAATATACGTTGCAAAACTGTTTTACTTATGTGATTTCCAGGGTGCTAATTAAGAGGTGTACACGTCATCCGGCCAGGGCACCCTGGTGAACAAGATGGACAGATGGTCCAGCTTTGATGTTTTTTTTTTTAAATGTAACTAGTTGATGTAAGATTTTTATAAATGCAGTTTACAGACTAACATAGCATACATGTACTTGTAAATATTGTGTCCAGGAACATTAAGTGTAAAAATAAAAGTTGTTGGGGATCACCTTCAAATAATTATTTCATACACTGGAAAATAATGAGTGGAGCCATGCTTTAAGCTGAACTAAGATGTCAGGGATTACTGATGTACATGTAGTTTCAGCACTCCTGAAATTCGTCGCAGCGATAGACAGGGCTTTGCTTTAAACATGTTAAATGAGAATCCAGAAATGACTTCTTTAACCTAAAACTTAACGAATCTTCTTGGACTAAAAAAAGACTCAAATACACATTGTTTCAGATCATAATAGTAACAAACATGAAATCAACAAAATCTGTTCACTTCTATATGCTTTAAAACCTTGTCCTTCATTTAACAACTGCAGTTTTAATAGATTTAGACTACATTCGTGAGGATTCCCCAGTAAAGCAAATAGATTTACACCTCCACATATGCAATGTACATATAAAATATTAGCATAAAAATCATTGGCATGCATTTCCGAACAAAATCAATTCTATAACTTAACGCAGCTACAAAGCTACAGCTTTAAGGTCACATATCCCTGTGCTGAGCTCATATTAACAGATGCACATCTCCCTGGCTGAGCCTATAGAATATGTACCTATGCGCTGTAGGTCAGTGATTCTGGAGAGTTTATCTGATAGATGAGATCTGTCTTGTTATTTAGCCACGTAGATGTGTCATGCAGACAGATATTAAAATCTGCTAGGACTTCGGTCAAGCTGTCATCCAAGTGCTGGATGAGTTGTTGGCATTATTTCAACATGTTGCAAAGGTCATGAGATTCACATTTGACTTACTTTAAAATGGCCTTTATTTAACAGAGTGGTGAGAAACGCTGAGAAAAAAACTATGAACTCCATACATGTACACATATGTTGCAATTTCTGGACTATAGTTTTATATGTGTCTACATGTACCTTAATTCTTCAACTTTTTCAACCACCTCAGCAAACACTATTTTTGAATCATTCTGAGAAAACTATGGTGTAGCCAAATAGTTTAGGCAGCTTAATACAGCTTGCATCTCTAGGGATACAAACAAATCATTTTAGCATAATTTTCATTGTAATTGGGTGCATAAATTTCACTGAAAAAGTACTTTAGAGGTTGAAAAGGTTGAAGATTTACAGTATGTGGTTTCTTCCCTTTAGCATTCTCTTTTCAAGTAATATACTATATAATTGTTCATATCATCGTGAGACTCTGAGAATATCAGTATATATGAGCAGAAGTGTATTTTACAAAATGCAGCATGTATGAAGTCACATGTAGTTTTTTAAATCTTTTTTGATTCTAGATTTTATTAACAATGAAATTCAGGATATTTCATAAGCACAGTCATTTTGTGAACACATCAGGAGAAATGGCCACAGTTTTCATAAAGATTGATACACTTAGAAGAATAATGGTTTGGACATAGCAGATATCACCAATGTAAAAACAACAAGTTAGGTAAATTATATGTAGGGCTGAAGCTAGATCAGACAGTTAAAGTGCTTGTTAGCTGCAACTGTACGGTCCTTGATAGGTGAGATTGCTTGATCAAATCTAGGACGCTGCTTCAGCTGGATCTATTAAGTCAGGAGGTTTTTCTTGCTAATTAATGAAGAGGTTGTGTTCTCAATTTTTTCTGTCATATCTAACAGTGTGTTTCATTTTAGAGGTCATCTAAAAAATCTGATTGTTTTGTTTACAGGTGATTGTGGAGCGCTATCACAAAGAAAAGCAGTTGCCCATTTTGGACAAAACCAAGTTTTTGGTACCTCAAGAACTTTCCATGTCACAGTTTGTCACAATTATCAGGTATGTCAATTTTTTAATGACTGTAACAGGAAAAACATTTGTTTTGATCTGAAAAAAAGGGATTGAATGTCAATTGTTACCTCTTTATTCTTTACAATTCCACTTACTTTTAATGCAGTTTACAAATACTTTGCAGAAACTTTTGAAAAAACCCTTGTTATTAAACTGTTCATACTTGATCGTAAGGCTGAGACCAGCCTAAGATGTGGAAAGGAAAGGGGAGTCTTCTGCTTTTTCATGATGCAAGTTACCTTATCTATTAAACTTTAGACTGATGAGAGATTGAATTTTGAAACTTAATACCTCTTGTTCTTGGCAAAGGCCTAGTAGGTCCATTTACCTAGCAGGTCATGTTATATATATACATGATCTGTACATATGTCAAGATCCACAGTAGGTCACTAGATCAGGTCAGAACCCAATCCTGTCAGTCTGCACAGATAACACTGTGATCATATGGTGTCTTCTGTGCAGTCATATCTCAGATGATACAGCAGTTTTGAGTCAGAGTTTCTTGCATGTGATGTAAATATGTGAAGTATAATTGGCATTTCCAAGTCATGAAATAAGCAAAAAAATATTCCACACGCACATGCTAAATAGAAACACAGATTTCCCCAATTTCAGCCTAAAATCTGAGAAAACTGTTCAAACCTAGATAGATACATACTTACGGTGCTGTGCACAGTACATGTACTTAATTCATGCACTTGTCCAAAATTATAGCTGACCTGCACGTATGTGCTGTTAGTCATGTACATGTAACAAAATGTTAGAACACATTCCTTGTAGTAACTATATAAAGAAAGACATTACATGTATGAAGGAAATTTAACTCCAGACCTGGTGGATGTGATCAGAAAATGTAAATGCATTTGCTTGTCTGGCCTGTTCAAAACTGTATATGTAATGTCACATTCTTATGAATGAATGGATGAGCGCCACATCGGCAATATTTCAGCCATATCGTTGTGAACATGCTTGTATGAATGCAGGACTTGAAAACATACAGATTAATTTAATTTATATTAATGATGTTATGTACATTATACATGTACATGTTGTAGACTTTCTCACCTATAAATTTAGTGTTGACTTCAATGAAATGTGAAATGGTATCACTGGTTGGTTTTGTCTGGTCAGCCCTCTACAGTGAACTAGGTTTGTGTGGACTAAGAACTCTGGATATTGTATTCAGCTCCTTGTGGAAATTACTATATAGTATAATGTTACATTTGCTGTAATAATTAAACTCTTGTTTGATACGCATTATGGAAATTTTGGCACAAGAAAAAATCATATCACTGTTTGTTATAAGTTTGGGTTCCATGGCCATTTTTCGTTAATGGGTCAGCTACACTAGGTTTTTACATGAATGTACATTTACATGTGTATGGTATCCATTCAACAAAGCGTGCTTAATGTTGCGATAGGCACAACTGTTATGGCAGTGTATCTCTTGAGCATATGTTACTAATACAGTTATGTTGCACAACGCATATTCATGCAGGCATTGCAGAACAGGCCTCAGACTATTGCATCAGAGTAATGTTGGGTTGTCCTTGACTCAACATCCTTCACTGCACACAAGGTAGATTTATACCTTAGGGCAGTAGTAGTTGTTTACTGTAGCTTTCCTGGTAGGGGTCAACCCTAGGGTTCAGTGGATCATCTGGTCATCTGGGTCACAACTGAGAGCTAGGCCTTAAAAAGGGGATTTGTCTGCTACATGACCTTTTAATAATCAGCTGACCATGTAAAATGACCACAGATTATTGGTATATTGTATGTGCAGCTTTATTAGGTGGCAGCTTTCCAGCGTACACGGTTTGTGGCGATATGTACCGTGTAGCCAGCTTATTATTAAAAGGTTTACATTCAGGATTGTTTTGGCTGCTTAACCTCTGGATGATGTAGAACCATCATTAGGTACAATGCCGATGTGTCAAACCTTAGCTTTTGTAAGATATTACTCCTTGTATAGACATGATAGATTGTGACAGTCATTACTGGCTGTAGAATTATAATGGCACTTTGTTCATACATACAGAAAGATAGTGAAAGGACTGTGGAGGTCAGACTTTTGCACATCACTGCACTGACAAGGTCACATGTTAGTGAGGATTTAGGTCATTGTTTGTTTATCATTGGTTAGTACAAGAGGGGGCCCTGGAGTGTGTATCTTGAAAGGGGGTTAAGGGTCATGAGAATCCCAAAGGCCATGGAAATACCAGGTGACCTTTCAGACATGTCAGAAAACATCAGGTCTTGATATAGAATGAAGAGCATGTTTTGAACTGAATACTTGTTTAACATAGTACATTTTTAAGGTTAACTTTTTTCATATATTTAAATACATGCAGGATCCTTCAAGTACCTGTGAGAGATTTCTTGTGAAATAAAGGCGGCTACATAAGACACACGTATACAAAAGAATATTCTTGATAATCATATAGTAACTTGTATAGTAAATTATGTACCCAAGGGTAAGGATTTAGAGATCCTTTTTACTAAACATCCATTATGGCTGAAACACTACCGAGATGGAATTAAACCATAACCCTTTGTGATGTCCCATACTAAGCTACCAAGACACTGCATCTTGCTTACATGAGCCTAGTCATTACTCCTGGAGGGGTGGATCCCAAAGGGGACCATTAAATTAAACCAACATGTAGTTTTAATAACCTCTTGCCAACCAGATGAATGTATCATGTTCTCAAGTTGCCATGGTGATTTTGGCGGGCATTGTTGTGTCAGCAGTATGGGTGCTGCTGTAAAACTCTAGATTGGAATATACCAACAACCAGACATAATAAAAGGAAAAAAAAAAATATATATATATATATATATATATATATATATATATTAGTCTCTTAATTTGCAAACAATGTTGATTTTGATGTACCTGTACATGTATGCATTTTCATGTGTGTATTTAACCCTGGGGGGCCTCAGTGGCTCAATTGGTTAGTGCGCTAGCGCAGCGTAATGACCCAGGAGCCTCTCACCAATGCTGTGAGTTCAATTCCAGCATACGCTGGCTTCCTCTCAGGCCATAAGTGGGAAGGTCTACCGGCAACCTGCAGATGGTCGTGGGTTTCCCCTGGGCTCTGCCCGGTTTCCTCCCACCATACTGCTGGCCGTCGTATCAGTTAAATGTTCTTGAGTATGGCGTAAAACACCAATCAGATAAATAAAAAAATAAATTTAATCCTGTTGTTGTTTCTTAGGAATCGGATGTCCCTGAATGCAAACCAAGCCTTTTATTTACTGGTGGCGAACAAGAGCATAGCAAGCATGTCCACCACACTGGCCGAGATATACAGAGACGAAAAGGATGAGGATGGATTTCTCTACATGACATATGCTTCACAGGAAATGTTTGGTTGCTGATGAGAACTGGTTGCTTTTCTGTCTGTCCATTTGTATATAGAACTTTATATTGAAAACAAAGAGTAAAAGGTCCAGCAAAAGCCTTCAGTTGGCTACAATCTCCGACCAAACTTTGGGTTCATTATGCTTATACTGCAAAAGTTGCCAGTGCTATCCTGTGATTACTTGTGTGACTCCGACCATACCTTCCTTTGGTTGTTAAAGGTTTAGAGATAACCAAATGCTGCTTCATGTACCTTGTGCATTTTTTTTTTCCCTCCAGTAGAAAGCATTCTTGGATGCATTTACGTATTGTGTGCAAAATTTTGACGAAAACTTATGGGTTAGAGCTGTCAAAAGATATGAAAGTATTTTTTGGTTATCTGGACACATTGAAATATGAATGCGCAATCTTGGATGCACAAGAGTACAACAATATGCATTACCTTACAATTCAAACTCTGATATGGCTGTCCCATTTTACTGAGAAAACACTAGTTCATGCTTCAGTTGTTCTTTCAGAAGTCCTTGCTCTCTGGCCACTGTCACAGAACCTACTAGTCAATATTTGCTTTACATGATGTCTATCCCCCTCCCCCCTAAAACAGTTTTATTTGTTTGTTTGTTCAGGTAATATTGATGCTCTTGAAATATGGCGCTTATTTACCTTTTGTGTAATTGTCATATATTATGGTAAGGAGCTGGAGGATTCTTGATCATGTTTTTTGTAATCTGGCTAATTTACATTAATATTTATGAGCAAGAATTATGTTACATATTTACGTGCAGAGGTCAAAGTTGTCAATTTAGGCAAAAAACAAAACATCAGGAGAAATTTTCTTATGGTGATCGTCATTCGTAACCAAATATAGGAAAAATGAAGGTTTGCTCAAATGATAATGCGTTTACAAGGGACCAGAAGTGATCCACATTTCTGACCGATTTGGCACAAGACCGTCATTCCCATTTAAATAATGTCAAACTTTTGTGGGATTACCCATAATACAAACTTTTATGTCCATAGAATCTACATGCACAATTCCTTAAGAAAATTTTGATCTCTGACATTATATTATCATCCATATTTAATATGTTGGGCAAAATACATTAAAACATGTCAATCTGTAATGCTTATTAAATATGGACGTCGTAAATTCGGGTAAATCAATAGCATCCCTGTTTATCAATATGTAAACAATTTGCTGAGGAAAATGCTTTGAAAAGACTGGATTTATGTTACAGATTCCTTTCAAAGGCTTTCATCTATCTCTTTGAAAACATGACATTGGGTTAAACTGTAGTGTTTTTCTTTTCATAAATTGGGTGTTTTCTGTGGTAGTTTTGTGAACTTTGTTCCTTGAGATTTACAATAAAGCAAAGACATTAAATGGGCTATCCATATAGGCCTGATGGCACACTGATGAATCCAGTAAAGATGTTCTTATATGTTTACTTTTGGACATGATAAATGCTAGAGGACAATTTAATGGCATCTTACATGTAATTCAAACCAAATTGGTTGTAAAAATCACTCCAGAGATGGAGCATTGCCTCAGAAGGTGATAAACTGCTTGATAAAATGCTGCCCTATGAAGGCTTAAACCTGCAAAGGACTTTACAGACTGTGATATTAATGTTCATTTACATGATTTGGTGCACCACAATTGTTAAAAACACCTTATTCATTTAATATTAAATTTTCTGCAATTTACGTGTGTAACAACCTACATTTGAGACAACCTGTGTCAACCCCCCCCCCCAACTTTATGTAGGCTTGAATGATGCCTAGACCTTGACAGACCAACTTATTAACCATTAAAGTATTTTTGATAAACTGTTGATAATTAACAGAGTAAACGCAATGGACTGTGGGTGTGTAAGGTTAGTATATTTTTACAACTTATATTTTTACCACATATGCTTTGCCCTAAATTTTCATCTTCACCTCTACACAGTGTTATGTGTGAATGGATTATACACTTAGTTCAGTAAACGTCAAATTGAAAAATTACTAGCACTGGGTAAAGTATGCTTTTTCAGTATTTTCACTTCTTTATTTTGAGAAAGAACAAGTATCTAGCTTGCAGGCCAGGGTATATTTCTTTTTTCACATTTTTTTCATGAAAATGTTTATTCTCATCTCAAAAATTATCATATGTTAACTTTTTTTTTTGTGTCAGTCGTTGTTTGTGTCGGGCATTAAATTGGTTAGGGAATCAAGTTTGTATTCAGTGAAGAGAGGCATTCACATACCTTAATTGCTCTTAGTATTAATGTTAAATTGTTTTTGTCATGGAAAATGTTTCATAATTCAAAATGAAGCACAGGCTGTCTTTTCCCCATGTATTGACTTAGTTCTCCAACACATTTTCATACAGCTTGTTTATGGAATGGGTATAGAGATGCATTAATGTACACGGTTGTAAAACAGAAATATGGGACCTTGTTGCAGGATTCATCTAACATCATGTTTCCAGCTGAAATGTTCAGTGAAATTGATGATTTTTTCTCGAAATATTATGTGTGCATTCTCAAAGAAAAAGGCTTGATGGTTTAAAAGGTTTTTCTTTAATATAAGTGTTCTGACCTTTAATTTGTGCCTTAAAATATTATATTGTATATATTTACTAAATTTTACAAAGCCATTTTAGACAGCAATGGCAAGTTTCAGTTTGAAAATGGGTAACTTACATTGTTTGGGAAGTTATAATTTAGTTGTGAACTTAGATTCTACGTGGATGTCATATGTATATTGTAAATATTACGGTTGAAATAAACCAAATTTTGAAACTGTTTGTGTTATTTCGTGCCACTCATATACATGTATGGATAAGAATTAACTTCAAAGTCTCCTGTTTTATGAAGGAAGGCCTGCCAGCAACCCGCGGATGGTTTGTGAGTTTCTCCAGGGCTCTGCCAGGTTTTCTTCCACCATATTGTTGGCGGCCATCGCAGAAATGAAATATTCTTGAATATGACGTAATACACCAATCAAATAAATGAATCAACTGTTGCACCTCTTTACTAGCTTTTGAGCAACTGCAGTTTAAAATATAAAAGTGTGTTTTATATCTCTATGGACTAGCAGGCTGCATGTAATTGCTTGTTACCTATCCTGTGTGACTTAGTGACCTGCAGAACCAACGTACTTAACATGGGTAATGATCATCAAGCCATGGAAAAAAGAGAAAGTATGTATTACCCTCCTGTCTCCTGTTGAAAAAAAATCTTTGCATACTTCTACAAGTAACACTGGGTATGACCAAATAAAATGACCTTTGATCTCCTTTTGGCGGCAAGACTCTGGCTTTAAATCAGATGGTTTATCTGAGGTACCTGTGAGTAGTAGAATGGTGGTTTTATCTCGGTGGAATACAGCAGTAGGGCTTACTTTTGTCCTGTATGTCAATAAACACTCATCAGTGCCGCTGCATGAATATATTCCCAGTAAGTTGATCCAAAATCTTACACATGTATTTGATTGTTGCTTAATGCCATACTCAAGATATTTTCACCTTTTTTTAAAATGGCTGTCAATTTTATTTGAGGAATGCAAAGTGCATCACTCACCTTTGGCAAGTTATAGCAAAATTTTCCCACACATGACCAACAAATAGATATGCACACAATATTGGTGGAAAACCAGTCATTTTTAAAATGTGTTATTACTGCCTGAAAGTGGAATCAACAAATATACAGTCCATAGCTTGGGATGAACTCGCTACTACAAAAGGCATTGCTTCGAAAACATGTATCAATTATGACGTAGTCTGTGGCAATGATGTCTTGAAAATGAACAACCTTATGACATAATCCTTCGCTTGACTTTTTATATAAATTAGAAAAAGTATTCCAACAGCCTTTTTAGCTCTCTGTACTTTGTACTGAATTCAGAGAAAACTGATCCAGTAAAGTTTAATTACTGGGGTAGGCTTAGGCTCGTGTATGTCATTCCCGAGCGTCGGCGTTGTATAACGGGGAAAGCAATGCCAAACAAAATGTTATCCGTGCCTTTTTAAAAACTGATTCATGTTGGCTATTGACTTCAGATTTGGCATGATATTATACATGTAGAGCACACAGACGTGTTCCATTGTTGATTCGCTGTGTGCATTTTAAACACCGGTACTGTAAACTTAGAAAATTCTTCACTTGATGTTCTGTGTATTAGAATCAACGTTAAAGAAAATGTAGGGGGCGGTATCTTAAAGAGTAGGCCTACCGTGCATGTACTGACCCTGGGATTAACAGACCCTCACAATCGTCTAATGATCACAGATTTAGAGCTCAGTCACATCGGGGAGTTCCATCGCTGATTTGCAGCGTGCACTTAACTACTGTAAATTACCAAATTCACGACTTCATGCTTTTTGCATTCCTTTGTCTCCTACCATTTTTGTTGTAATAATAGATATACATGGATGTTCACAATATTCATGTGTAGAGATGGTGACTTCAATGAAATCCATTCTGGCTGAGACCACGAGCTCAATATAGATGACATGTTATTAAAAGAAAGAGAATTCACACATTCATATCAATCCGTGGGCTAATTAAGTTTTCCTAAAATGATTTTAATAGAAAACTTAACACTGTTCTATGGCGTATCAGTGGTTGCAGTTCGGTATTTGTGAGCGAATGCGATTAAGGGAAGACAATCCGGCCAACTCGCAGAGGGCGCTGTTGGGCAAGTGACTGAAAGGTGTCAACTTTATAACATCTTTGATGAGGATCCGTGAGGCATGACGAGTTCACAGGGAGGTGTTGTCTTATGAGCTTTGCCAAGTCATCATGATCTGTAGTTCTGTGGAAAAGAAGTCTCATGAAAACATGAAGCGAGCACGTACACGTGTCATGTAATGTAGTGACAGTCCGTGAAGACGTTGGAGTACGAACTTGCATGATTCATCAGGAAAGTCAGACTAAGGTAATAACTGATGACAGCGTGTGTCCAGGATGGTAAGATTGTTGATTCATAACTTCCTGAGAGAGATATATACTTATACTAGCTGTGTTAGCACTGTTACTTACAGACTGCTGGTTGCACTATATGTTACTGCCGGCCTATATGCCTATGGCCGACGAATAGCAGTGGATCGTTTGACATGAAAAGTGGTTACTTTTTAGTTTTTCCATCTAGATGGACTGCAGCATAAGTAGTCTGACTCTGTGACTGTCTGAGTAGACCTACATGTGATTCACAGGAAAGCAAAATACATCAGCAAAACAGCAGTGTCAGCATGTGCCACATAGTACCGCACATACATGTGGTATGGTTTATAATTTAATTATAAGCATATCCACTAAAACAGTTGCAAAATACAACTGCAGATGTATTCTCCTTGCCGTCCTTAATTGTTACCAGGTGAAATACCAGATATACAGATTTAGCTTAAAACTAGATTGATCAAAATATTATTCATATAAGACGTCATTGACAATTAATTCCATTATCATTTTATGTATTTATATGTTTCTAAAATCAATACACAGTGGTTTGTAGTGAACTGCATTTCTATGCAAACAAACCTTTATCTGGACTGTTTAGCAGCCTTGCAGGTAGCCCTATAGAACATGACAAGTTAGAACTATAACACACGGTGACTGTCCGGTAGATCCAGGGTCAATCCTCGGTCGGGTCACACCTAGGCCTTAAAAAGGGGAAGTTGTAGCTTCCTTGCTTGGCATTCAGCATTAAGGGGATAGTACAGCGACTGGTTGACCCGTATCAGTATAATGGCCCGGGCGGGGCGGCTTACTTGCCTTCGGTAAATCGTCTCAGTGAAGCAGCACTAGATAAAAGAGCGTTGGAAAGCCATCCTGCAACAAGGAGGCACATTACACCTACATACACCATAAGGACTCCTTCGTCGTCATATGACTGGAAAATTGTTAAGTACGACGATAAACCCCAAGCACTCACTCACTCACAGTGACTGTCATATTGCATGGGACTACCATCCAGGTAGGGTTGCAGGTAGCCCCGACAGACTCCAGTGCCCTTTTGTACACAGGCCTTTGTGATCATGAACTAGGGGTAAGGCTGATTGCCTTTGTTACATGTATGTATGTTTTGGGTTTAACTTATTATGTTGGTATCTTATAGTTTATTGAAAACATTGATATTTGAATCTGGGTTGAGTACGAATTTAACATTATAAGCTGAGGATTTTAACAAGGTAGACCTATACGATATGGCTTATATTGTATTATAGTTCTGACTTCTCACAGACCTTGTTAATACAAACAAATAAATGTTGCACATTACTATATATTATTATGGATATATCTGTATGTTCAGTATTAGTTGAATTTTAACTTGTAAAGGCTAAAATATAGAGCTTGTTAAAACAAACTAATAAATGTTGCAGATTATTATATATTATTATGGATATATTTACATGTACAGTGTTAGTTGAATTATAACTTGTAAAGACTAAAAGGTAGTTAAGGTGTATACATGTGGGGGTACCCAGGCATAGATGCATGTTGAATATCAAAGCCTATTCAATGATAAAATGCACTACACTCTGGAGGATGTCTTATACATGTATTATAAATATTTTAGGGTTTAGTGGATGATTTTTTTACATTTTAATTTACCTTGGCTGATTAGGTTATGTGCAAAGGGACTCGCAGTCAGGTAGGCTGCCTTGTTAGTCTGTAAGGAAAATCAATAGTTATTGGTTACAGTTGCATGTATAATGCTTGCTGAGTCAGTCTGTTGTTATGTGCTGAAGACTTGCACAAGTTTGATATTGACATATGGTCAAGAGTAATTAAAGCTCATTACCACTGACCAGCAAGTGTTTAAATAATTAGACACATTCTAGTAACCAGTTAGTTAAAGCCATCAAACTGAGGCCTACTCGATCAGTCCTCTTCCGGCTGTGCACTTCTAGGACTAGAATGGTTGGCAGGTCTACATGTACATGTATTGTGAGACACTCATATATTCAAGACCATCGTTCTTGAAGGGTGACGGGTGTAAATGATGTTCTTGCCAAATTTCAGTCTTCTCTGTACATCTACATGTAGATTGTAAAACTATATTCTCTATAGTAGCTAGATGGTGTATTTCCTAAATAAGATATTAAACCACTTTCTAAATGATAAGAACACTTTGATCTGGATTATACGTATGTAGTGGTAATATTATAAGTCTTCAGTGGGCAGGGAAAAACGAAGCCAATTTTGCTATATGTGTTTTGATTTTTCCAGGAAATGTTGCTATCCAAGTTTAATGAGTCGACTAAGCGGGCACGGCGCGTGCGCGCTCCCACCAACCTGGTGTATGTGGTGATGGCCATATTAGTGGTGGGAGTACTGGTCACTCTGGTCAATATCTATGAGATGAGGAAGATACAGGAGATCCACAGTGGACGCTATACTGCGGACATCGCGGTTGTGGAGGGTGTGTCCGGGAAGGGCGTATCAGGGGTGAGGCAACCTGTTGTCTGGGTTAGTGGGAACAAGGTAAGAGACATGTACACTAAAGAAATTTTATATTTAAGATGATTTGCACTCTTCAATTTTATTACATTTCTTTGTTGTAGGTAGTGAACAGCATAATTTATATATCTTGTTATTTGAGATGAACAAAGCGCTAAAATTACTCTGTGGTCCCAGTCCATCATTACTGTATGTACCTGTACAGTACACATTTCATGTATATTTGGTTGTTGAGCTGTTTAACCACTAGATTAGCTCTCATTTTGTTAAAAAGTATGTTGTAAAGTCAATATGCCTTTAAGTGTTCACTTTTACATGAATTTAAATTTGATTTATGATTGATATATTTCATTGGCCTGTCGATGTCTATGATTCTAAATTAAGGATAATTGATTAAAAGTTGAATCTTGATTAATATGGTTTTGAGAAAATAAATTCAATAAGCATGCTGTCAAACCTGTTTGTAAAATAAAGGCATGTTAAGAAATTTGAACACGTCATTATCTGTTTGTATATAAATATGTGTTTTTTCCTGTGGACTATTCATGCTCATCTAATGAAGCTAGGTAATAAGGTCTGTATACAGGTTGATCGAAATTAAAATTTGTTTGTTGAAATTTTAGGGAAACTTTTATTGAAACATTATGGATCATCTTATAGTGTTGTACTTACATGTACATGTTAGATAGCACAATTTCCACTGAATGTTACGAGAAAAGTGATTCATTGAGTTTTATAGGATTATACCATGATCTATGCAGTGTTATTGCCACTGCATACTTTTGTTGTATTACAAGCCTGGTTATTGTGTGTACTTGTAAGCACTGTATAAAAAGTAATCCATCAAGTATTTGAATAAATTATGTCTGAAACTTTTTGTTGGAGTAGAGGTAAATAAAGGCATTGTTGTTTAAATATTCTAATGGGTTGTGCACATTATGTAAATATGTAAATATGAGATCTGGTTTCCCCATCAGACAGCCATTACATACATGTACATGTAAGTGATCAAACCTTGAGTATGGTGTACAGAAGCAATGAGATAAATCTATAAAGTAAAGATAAGATAATCTTATTTACCTGTATTGAGTACCCTAATGTTTCTAATTTTCAGGACAGATATTAGTAGTGCTGAAAGGAAAGAATTATATGTACATTTTTCTCCCATTACTTTAGAAAAGTAAAGATATGCATATTTTGTTCCTTAGATGGACTAACTATGCGAAAAGAATTAAATATTCCTACTACAATTACATGTACGTAGGCTAAAAAGAGCAGACCAGGGCCCAGGATCATAAACAAATCTTAGACTTAAGTCAACATTTCAATCATTAAAGTTGGTATGTTTCTTTCTGCTATTTTAGGTGAGGTTTATTTTACTGTAACTTACCCTATATTTACTGTTGTCAAGCAAAATTTTGACCTGGTTACATAAGAAATAAAAAATTTAAAGTGATTTGAAATTTTTAGTCTTAGATCGCTTTGTGATCCTGGAACATGGTGTCCCAAAACTTGGAAGAATCAGGTAGTGCAGTGACTATTAATACATCCTGTACATGTATGTTTTATGTATTATATATTACTCTGATGTGCAGGAGTTTCACTTGACATGTTCCAGTCTACATTTTACATACATGTATACATGAACATGCTGGAAAATATGTGTACACTTCACCTGTCATTTTTCATCAGATTAAACATAATTTGTTCTTCATTTTTTGTATATTGAACATATTTATGATCATCAAGTAACATTTATTCATCTCAGTTTCACTTTTCGTGTTTATTACTTGTTTGTTTTAATCAGGCTGTCACATTTCATCACTCTGGTGCCAACATGACTATAGGACTTATAATTCTGTTTGCTTGACTGCAGCTGAACTCTGGTTACCTCCAGCATGTGTACAATGTGTTTGAGAGACTCGGCTATGTGATTCGTCGCGGAAGGTCTGCGTCTGACTGGGACGTGCTCTGGTCACATGATTATCCCTTCACCAAGCTGGCCTCACGTCTCAACAATTTGCGAGCTCATCAGAAGGTAAATTGTACTTGATCTGTTCTGCAGGCAGCATGGTGGCTGCATGATAGTGATGGGTTTTCAGCCTAAGACATATGTAGTTGTGAGAGCCAGGAAAGCTTAAACACTAATTCTTCAGACAACCTGTCAGTAATCTTTCAAGCTCTGCAGGCTGATTCCAGTTAAGTTTAGTGTGCCGTAACAGTATTTTTGAGGGTGTGAAACAGTGACACCTGTGTCAGTTTGCACCTGTGATATGAAAACTTTCAATACTTATGCAATGGTACTGGATGATTTGGGTCAGAGTTTGAATATACTGCATAATTTAGGTTTAATTTTTCTATAAGCGTTCTACTGTCTATGAGATCTGACAGATTTTGGATGTTTACTGACTTTCTGGATTAATTTTCAAGAGTGGCTCGAGTGCTATAATAAATTTGATTGTCACAGAAATTCTATTTTTTTTCGCCAGTTTGAAACATTATTGGAATTCTATTCTTATGTGTGAAATGTACAGTGCATATAACTTGAACAGGAAAAGTTTCATTGCACTTCTGTCATTTAATGTAAGTGCTGGTCAGTATAATATGACTGGGTGGGACATAGTGTATGGTGTCTTCGCAATACGGCCATAATACTGGCCAACTAAACAAAGATATAAAACCGTATGCCTTCATATAGCTAAAACATTCTTGACAGTCTCAATGGAGCGCTAATCTAGTATTAAGTAAGCAAATATTATTGATTACTGTGTTTACAGGTGAACCATTTCCCTGGCTCAGGTTTCATCACTATGAAGGCGAGCTTAGCCGTGTCCCAAATAGACTTCATCCCTACAGCATTCAAGATGCCTTCAGATAAAAACAAGCTGCTAACATATGTAAGCATAGCACTCACCATTAATATACGTGTGTAGGATTCCTTTGTTTTGTGAATTCAGCAGAAGGTCCATGTGATAAAGTTTGGAGTTATGTAGTGTTTGTGTATCTTACATTGAAGCTGCTGTTCAAACTTAACTTACTGTCATTCTTCAACCTTTTCGCATGTTTGCAAGGCTTTTATTCAGCCATCATATTCTGAAGGCATTATTCTGTCAAAACTATACTTTTTGTGAAGCCATGAAACTTACCAATCCGGTCAATGTAGTTTTGTCTCCAATATCAAATTTAAAATGTACATAAATTGCACTGAAAGTTGCTCTTTCATATGCGAAATGTTTGGGGAATTTGGGTACTTACCTTTGTTTCATCCCTGTTAAGAAGATTCATACACTCATAATTACTGTTGGTATTTTTTTTTTAACACATTCTTGAAAATTATAAACTGAGTTGTGTCTTTTTTTTCCAAATTGTTAAGAATTGATAGGTGTGATAAAGAACTACTTTTATATGAGATGTTGCCATTCTTATAAATAGATAAAGAAGCACCCCGACAAAATGTGGGTTCAGAAAAGCAATAATCATAGAGGAATTCGCATCAAGACCACCAAAGGTACATGTATAACATCATTATATTAAATGTACAGTTGAACGATATTAGGAAGAATGTAAATCTACCTTAAATGTTCAACTGACCAGTCATCCATAAGTTAACAGAATGTGTCTATTGTTTTCTGCTTACATTTCCTGTACATTTTTTCCTGTCCATAATATTGCTTTTCTTACACAAATGCAGCTATATGTATATGTGTGGTGAGTAGAAAAAAGAAACTTACATTTCCTAGTTTTCATAGGCAATCATTTTGTTCGTAGTGTGAGTAATATATTTGTGTAAGTGTGTTAATCTTTGCCCTGTTTTCTATCTTTCACCAGAACTAGACCTTGAGGCTACAGACACCTTTGTGCAGGAATATGTGTCTAAGCCTTTCCTTATTGATGGCAGGTAAGTGTGGCTGTACATTTACCCAACATGTTAATCCTGTACAACCTTCTTGGGGGAATAGGTAAAATTTGTGTGGTTTCCTAGTCAAAATGAGACTGTGGTTATTGAATGTACTGATTTGAGTGAGATTATCTCATAAACAGGTATGTTTAATTCCTCATCTGTACCTACTATGCCATGTAGCTCTCAAACTGGTAATTGTTAAAAATTTCCATTGAACTGACTTTACTTGTGCTGAGTCAGGTTGCTGCCATCGAAGGATTTTATATTTTAAGAATGACCTTGTCACATGTTTACCTTATAAATGAACCTATATCCTAAATAAACATGATTATATGTTTTAAAAACCATTTGATGCAGGTAACTCATCTTGACACTTTACAAAGGGCCAGATCCCACCTGGTTTAAAAGCTCATTTAGTAGATCATTCAGGTTAGAGAATATCTATGCGGTCATAACTGTTTTAGATGTTAATCATTTGATGTTACAGGAAGTTTGACATAGGTATCTATACCATCATGACATCGCTAAACCCTCTTAGGGTCTATATCGTTGATGGAGATGCTCTCTTCAGGTATGTTTTGCTTATTTAAAAAGAATGAACTCCACTTGGCTGTCACGTCTGTGTTTGCACTTTCTCATTGGTCTCTCTGCTTACTTTTTTAATATGCTTATAGGTGGAAATTCTCACTATGTTTCAAAATTGATGTTCTTGAAATGTGAAATAAACACATAATAATTCAGTAGAAAGTCTTTGAAATCATTAGGTACCTGTTTTCATTTTCAGTAGTTAGTAATATTTATATTAAATATAAAAGTATACTTACTGTAAATTTTCAACCCTTTCAACCTGTAAGGCACTTTTTGATTGGAAATTATGCATACAATTTTTGTATGAAAATGACACCATAACTGATTTGTTTGTGTCACTAAAGATGTCAGCCTCATAAAACTGTGCATATTATTTGTCTGCACACCATACATGTAGTTCTCTCAGAATGTTTCAAAATATTGGTCCTGGTGATGATTGAAAAGGTTGAAGAATTAGGATGTGCTGTGAATATTGCAGGTTTTGTCCACATGACTACTACCCATTTGACCCGAAAGATGTGGATAAGTACGTGGTGGGCGATGATTACACTCCCATGTGGCAGGTAAGCACTAAAACTACACCCAGCATAAACCTGTTTTTTTAATAAGCCAGATGATTTATTCTTGTGTTCATCAGTACGCATGCACCAAACATGTCACACTTACCAACAGCAGCACATGGCAATTTCTGCCTTCACGGCTTTGCAGACTTTGATCATTTCCCAGGATTCAACTCAGTTCTCAGTTTGTGGGTTTGTTTTTCTGTCATTGACTGGAACCTGTGCATGAGTCCATGTGTCGCATAAATGACATGAAACTTGAGGAATTGTGTGTGACAGCAGAGGGTAACCATGCTCAGGGTCACACACACACACCCTGGAAACTGCTCTTTTTTGCATATGATACATTTCAGTTATTTCTAACACTATATTCTAGTTAAGGCTGTGAGCAACCTGAGGATGGTCGTGGGTTTCTCCCAGGGCTCTGCTCGGTTTCCTCCTACCATAATGCTGGCCGCTCTTGTATGCGTTAAATATTCTAGAGTCTGGCGCAAAACACCAATCAGGTATAAGGTAATAAATAAATACATGTATCTTCTAGTGAACAGTGAAACATGCCAGAAGTGTCCCAGTACATGATATTGTAGTCAATAATACCACTTGAGTTTATCTGAAAAAATCTACATGCATTTCATATAATATACCTTTTCATATACTTGTCTTTATGCAGTCAATAGGGATGTACATATGCGACTGTACGATACGTAGTGTAGGGTTCATTTGTTTTTCTGTACGCACTGCAAGCTAAAAGTAGTTACAGATGATTGACTTCCATAACTCCCGATGACTAGTATTTTACTCTTATTACATTCCAGATGCCGTCATTGAAAAAGTTCTTTGATGAAAGAAACTTCAGGTTTAAGGAATCTTTCAATGCTTATCTTCGCTCCCAAGGTAAGTTTTCTTTTTCGGAGCATTTTGTTATAAAAATAAAATTGTATTTTGAAATTTCATAATTTTTAAAAAAATATGAGCCTTAGTGACAGTGAGACACAGTTTTTGACTTATTACATTGTGGCAGCAGACTTGATTTTCCCATACCACATGATGACATTTTTCCCCCCAATGCCATGAATGCAGATGTAAAGATTTGAGGACAATCCGTGATTGAATGTTGAATATTTTCATGCGATAGGCAAAGATGTGGACAAGCTGTGGAGTGACCTGAAGAGCTGTATTCGTCAAGTCTACCTGGAGAAGGAGCAACTGATGGCGAACTCCATGAAGTCAAAATTTAGGTCAAGCAGGTCAGTTTGTTTTGAGACATGAGTACAGGTGATAGTAAATATATGCATCAGTTTTTGTATGATATCTTCATTTTTTAAGCACTTTTACATCATTTCTTTAAATTCACGGTCCCGAGTAATGAACTTTAATGCTATCCAAACTCATAGACTCATAATTTGAAAACAATCTGATTTGAAGATCTGTTTTTGACGTGTTGCGCACATATCGTAATTCTTCTAAAATTTGGGACAGGTGTTAGTAGCGTTGAAAGTAAAATGTCACATTTTTGTACCAGCCTTTTGAAAAAGTAAAGATACATGCATGATTATGTCGTTCATTTGATGGTCTAAACATGTGAGAAAAAGAAACTAAATATCCCTGCTAGAATTACATGTATATTGGCTAAAATGAGCAGATTAGGTGTCCCAAATTTTAGAAGAAACAGGGTAATGCTATATATTAACTCTCACACATTTAGTTTTATTGGCAAGGCATTGTTATAGAGATTTATACCATTTAAATGAGCAACAGCCCAATCACTTGCCTGTGTAATGGTGCATTAGCTCCCGTTGTAGGCTGATAATGCCAATGCTTTGATTCATGTCATGATTACATGTGTGTACTTTAGGGTCTGTATACATACATGTACATGTTCAATAGTGTCCTTGGGGCCTCCGTGGCTCAGTCGGTTAGCGCACTAGCGCAGCGTAGTGACCCAGAAGCCTCTCACCAATGCGGTCGCTGTGAGTTCAAGACCAGCTTATGCTGGCTTCCTCTCCGGCCGTACGTGGGAAGGTCTGCCAGCAACCTGCGGATGGTCGTGGGTTTCCCCCGGGCTCTGCCCGGTTTCCACCCACCATAATGCTGGCCGCCGTTGTATAAGTGAAATATTCTTGAGTACGGCGTAAAACACCAATCAAAAAAAAAAAAAAAAAATAGTGTCCTTCGCCACAATATGGCTGAAATATTGCCAATGTGGCGTACAGCCATTATCATTCATTCAATAGTGTCCCAAGTGTAAGTGTGCGTCTGATCAAAGCGGTACGTTGTTGTTGTAGATATTTCTTTGAAATGGTGAGGTTTGACTTTGTGTTGGATGAAGAGCTGAATGTGTACTTGATGGAGGTAAGCTTATACACCTACACATAACATTTGGCTATATACTCCTGATTTATTAGCTTGTTCTGACATTTATGCCTGCCTTCATATGATAGCAGTGTAAACATACATGTAGTGAAGAATGTGGAAATTGTGTCATTCCAAATTTTCTGTTCCTATTTTCTTGAGGGTTAAGCACTGTTAAAACTAAGAAAGCTGATTGAGGATTCTTTCTAATGTGAAGAAATATATAGTCTGCAATGATGTGTGCTGTGATATAGAAATTTATTGGCTCTAAATGTGTTTATTTGATCAGTGTTTTTTGTTTTTTTTTGACTGAAGTATATGACAAATCTCAGGTTATGGGTTGAGGGAAACGATGTGTCCTGGAGTAATCCACTGACCTTTGTTAGACTGGATATTAGTTGACTTGCTGCCATTCTTGGAACATGTAACATTCACTGTTGACATAACACTGAGGGCATTTTATGTAATGAGTTATAATGAGAGATTATTATAAGACTCCAGACTTCTGAAGTGTGAACTAATCTTCACTGTACAACTAAGGTGTCTTTCAGGGCCCTTTGAAGCCTGCAGTTTTGTTTAATACTCTCATTAAGACAGGGTTGTCCATACACAGTTGTGCAGAGAGTACTAAGACTATGTTGTTGTTGTTTTGGATAACAGGTGAACATGTCGCCAAACTTGTCCTCGGGTCATTTTCCTCCAAACAGGATCCTGTACGAGCATGTGATATACAACATGTTAGGTCTGGTGGGCATTGGCAGGAAAACCACCAGTAATCTGGACCAGAGGTTAGTATGGGATTAACTTGTCACGGAGAAAGACAGTAAGATACACTGAACTATTACAGTAGTAATACTATCATCCTGCAGCATCAAAGTATCTTCAAATATATGTGATTGTATATTTGTGATTTGAGTTAAATTAGTGTGATATACCAATTTGAGAGGTTTTTTATTTTAATTAAGGCTTTGCTGTCTTGGTAAACTGAAGATGGTGGTAAGACTGACTTCTGAGCTGTTCTCAGTAAATCTTTGTTACATATACATGTAAACGTGGACATACCTTTCTCTTATTAGCTTGTCACATTGCCTAGTTTTTTACTTGTGGTTACCTGTTCTTGCCACTTTCCTTTCAGTTCTGACAATGAGGCTGACATGCTGGCAGCTGACAAGGACATCATGACATTCCCTGAGCTCTGTGCAGGTGACAAGTGTGAGCAGTGTAACAGTGAGGTACAAAAACTAGCGTTTACCTGTAACTTTTTTCATAAAAATAACCAGTGTGTTCAAATACATCTTTGCTTCTCAAGGTTTATCATGAGTCAGTCCAGGAGCCAAGATTTCTTGCCGGCCCTAGAAATATTTCAGTTATCACTTTGATACACCTGGTATTACCTCAGCATTTTCCTCAGTCACCAGCAAATTGTTACACAGTTACTTAAAAGAAACCATTACCTCTGTTTGGTCATTGGTGTTTTTACCAAGTGGTACTGTTATGAACGTGATTTAGGTTATATATCTGAGAGTATTAACACATTCTCTACGTAACTGACCTTGTGTCTGAAGTGATATAACCCTGTTTGCTCATGTGATTTCTCAGGTGTGCAAGCTGTGTAGCCACTGTATGGGGGAAGAGGAGCGCCTAACCCTGAAGGATGCCTATCTGGAGCACCTGAATAGAGGAAGTTGTGAGCGCGTCTTCCCAGAACCCATGGTAATATACACAGTGGGTTTATATGTGAACATTGGAAGCTGTGGCCGGGTGTTCCCAGAACATATGGTATACAGTGGGTTTATCTATGAACATTGGAAACTATGGGTGGGTGAAGTTTACATGTAAAATGCTGGACACTGTCAGTGGGTGTTACCAGAGCCTATGGTAATATACAGAGGGAGGTCAATATGTAAACATTGGAAACTGTGAGCGGGCGTTTCCAGAGTCTGTGGCGATGTGCACAAGGGGTTTATATGTGAACATTGGAATTTGTAGGTGGGTGTTCCCAGAGCCTGTGGTAATATACACAATGGGTTTATATGTGAACATTGGAATTTGTAGGTGGGTGTTCCCAGAGCCTGTGGTAATATACACAATGGGTTTATATGTGAACATTGGAATTTGTGGGTGGGTGTTCCCAGAACCTTTTGTAATATACACAGTAAGGTTTATACGTGAACATTGGAAGATATAGGTGGGTGTTCCCAGAGCATACGGTAATAATGCACAATTGGTTTATATATGAACATTGGAAGATGTGGGTGGGTGGGTGTTTCCAGAGCCTGTGGTAATATACACAAAGAGGTTTATATGTGAGCATTGGAAGATGTGGGTGGGTGGATGTTCCCAGACCATATGGTAAAATGCACGATGTGTTTATATGTGAACATTGAAAGATGAGGGTTGGTGCTCCCAGAGCATATGGTAAAAATGCACAATGGGTTTACATGGGAACATTGGAAGATGTGGGTGGGTGGGTGTTCCCAGAGCCCGTGGTAATATACACAAAGAGGTTTATATGTGAACATTGGAAGATGACGGTGTGTGGGTGTTCCCAGAGCATATGGTAAAAATGCACAATGTGATCATATGTGAAAATTGGAAGATGTGGGTTGATGTTCCCAGAGTATATGGTAAAATGCATGATGTGTTCATATGTGAACATTGGAAGATGTGGATGGGCATTCCCAGAGCATATGGTAAAATGCACAATGGTCCCAGAGCTATGGTACTATATGCAATGGGGATATACTGTGGGTTTATATGTAGACAGTTGAGGAAAGCTGTAGACAGGTGTTGCCCATGCTTATGGTAATAGAATCAGTGGCTCTGTACATCAGCAGAAATCTGGAGGCTGTGGTGCACAAGTATATGTGTATACCTGAACAGGGACAACTATAGCATGTTGTTTTGAGCACTTATGTTAGTCGGGAATGCTGTGAACAGTTATTTCCAGTGCTTCTGGTAATGCACATGATGATTCTGTAGGTAAACAGATAAAGGAGGCTGTGAGTGGGTACTCCTTTCCTATGGTAAGATTGATGAAACACAGACAGTGTGGGTTTGTGGCTTTCATGCAGAAGCTGTTAAATAGACAGCTTTGATTACTGGTGCTGCCAGAGGCAGGTACTTTAAAATATGAGTTTGATGTTGTACATGTAGTTGAGCATTGTATCAAGATATAAACTTATGACTGGTATTCATTCATTGTTTGATATCAGTGTGAATCGAGTTCTGAGACTGAGACACGTCCTGTTCTTTACTTTCAGAGTCAGGCTGAGGCGCTTAAGTGGCACAAATCCTGGCTTAACGAGCACATGACCAAGTTGAGTCCGCGGAATAGACTGATGGTCATGTGGTTTATAGGCAAGTGTCAGGCTGATGTTAAGTGGTGCTCTTGAGGGGACGAGGATGTCCAGATCAACACCATGTCATGTGTTCTCTCGTGGATGACTTTGGAGGTATACTCAGGTGATACAAATAGCTCTCCAGTACGTGCCACATACAGGAAATATTCTGTGGTCAATGACATGGGAAAGCAAAATGAGGGGATACAAATAGCTGTCCAATATGTGCCACATGACCAGTATTGTTGTGGATACCAAGAAAGCATAATGGAAAGGGTACATACAACCCCCTAGTAAGTGCCACATGTACATGTAACATAATGTGTGGTCATTGATCTGAAGAAGCTTACATGTATTAAGGCGATACATGCAACCATCCACTAAGTGTCACATACATGTATACATGTAAGAATTACTGTGTGGTTGTTGATCTGAAGAAGCTTACATGTATTAAGGTGATACATGCAACCGTCCACTAAGTGTCACATACATGTATACATGTTAGAATTACTGTGTGGTTGTTGATCTGAAGAAGCTTACTGTATTAAGGCGATACATGCAACCGTCCACTAAGTGTCACATACATATATACATGTTAGAATTACTGTGTGGTTGTTGATCTGAAGTAGCATGTATTAAAGGTATGCATACAACCCTTACATACATGAAAGTATTGTGTGTAGTCTGAACTTTCACTGAGAGTTAAGACACCGCAGGCGTATTGTATCTACCTGTGATTTTGGATCTGTCATATTCAACTGAAGCGTATGAATAGGATTTTCCTCAGCATCATCAGCGTCAGCTATTGCCTGAAATATGAAAGATATGTCCAGTAATTCACAGTGCCTCGTTTAAATGCATACAAACAACATTCCTACATGTAGGTTGTTGTGATTTATTTCCAATTGCATATTAAAGACACCTAAATAGTTTCTGAGAGAGACATAACATGATTATATGTTTTCATATATTTTGTGTAAGAATTATATTTTTTACATACTTAAAGACATTCTCTTTGAAAGTGGGAAAGACCAATGGTACTGCTTATGTGTTATAGATTATGACAAAACAACTATGGAAGCTCACTTCAGAGATTTACAGTATCATGATTGTGTGTGAAAGTATGAAAAGTTAACATCCCTGTTTCTTTTTTATATTTTGTGTTCATCATTTGCCAACTTTTTGAAACATTTTTAATACAGTTGTACATGGATATCTTTATGGTAGAAATTACTTCAGTGGCTTTAGCCATAAACCTGTTTCCCTGATTGTGTGATTTACATTTTGTACACAGAAGTATTTATTGAAGAAACATGTTGATATTTATTTTGTAATTCTTGTTTGTTGCATTCATCTTGTCTTATGTTGTGTTTTGCCTAGTTCATGTATTTGTCTTTTTACACATGTTGTTCTGAATCACTGATCATGTACTTTACTCTTTTGTTCATCTCTGATTGCAAACTATTACTTTTATATGTGCATTCAGTAAAGTTCAGCCCAGTGGGTTTAACTTGTCTAGAAACCGTGGTATTTAAAAGGTTGCAGTGATGTTTGCAGTGATGTTTGCAGTGATGTTTGCACTCTGTCTTGCTCAAGTACAATGCTGTGTATGATATTCAGATAAAACAAATTTTATATAATGTTTTATGTATGTTGTTGCATGTATCAAAGGATATATCCATTTAATATCAAAACAGACCAGCAGTTTCTGTTGTGGTTCTGAAATGAAAATTTTGGATTTCATAAAAATAAAATTTTGAAATTGTGAGGTAAAACAACAACATTACTTTGTTGACATGTACTGGATCAATACACTATAATAGATAAACACTATGTTATAAAGTAGATAAAACATACATTTGTTTTTTGTTTTTTATGTACTTCAATCAAAAGTGTGTCAATGGTATATTTACCATGTGTTTACGGTGTGTTAATATACATTGTATTGAAAACATGTATGGCAGATAAGTGTGTGCATGAGTATTTTATCTAAAGAAAACAGTTCAGATTCACTGTTTCCACGTTGCAAGTGTCAATCAACTGTACAGTTAAGAATGCACGCTAGTACAAAACTGTGTAAAGATCAAGATTGTAGGTACTCTGTATATAGACTTTTAGGAATCTCCATGTAAAGGATTCATGTCTATACACTCAAGGATCCTATACATTCAAGCATGTATTGTTTTAAACTAGATTGTTGTGTTTTTATTATATATTTTCCAGACTATGTAACTTATACAATACCACATGTCAAGATAACTGCATTAAATAGTCTACAAAAACACTGAGACAATACATATTGGCTCCCCTAGCCTTGTGAGGTTCACTGTAATACTCTAGTGTAATAGATTGATAGGCTTCAGTTTTCCTGACTTGTTATATGATTACATGATTTACCCAAGACCAGACTTATTTCTTTTTGTTGTTACCTCTGAGGCCTCCTCTGAGGTTTAACTCCATCCTTGTCGTAACATTGAGCAATAATGTTCATACCTCCTGGGGTGCAGGGGTTTCATTTGATTTCAACCCTGTCTTAGTTTCGGATCGGTCCTGCATAGTTTCTTTCCTGACCTGTCATATTTTCACCATTATCCAGGGTGTTGTCCGCGTTATTGGACAGAAAGAGGCTAGGACATAAAATGTATATGAGTTTAATATACACGTGTGAATAAATAAGGTAACCACGCGGGTGAAATGTCAGCCTGAGAATATTTCCAAAAGACGGTAAAAGGATTTGTATGAAACATTACATTATTGCTCTCATTGTCAATGCCATTGCTATTGGACATCAGCGTTTGTAGATAGTGCCTCTAAGTTAACATCAGGATTGGATGTTTTTACATGAAAGTTTAAATCACCAGTGCTTCATAATACCGGTCATAATAATAATCATAATAATGTGAAGTGAGTGACTGAATGTATTTTATATCAAAAAAATGTTTTGTGATGTGAGATCTACATATGGTGCTATGTTCAACATACCTGTGAAATAAAGGCGATTGTCTCAGGGTGGGGAGGGGGTGACCGAAGGCCATCTCAGGTTGGCTTGCAGCCTTATATTGGAGTATTCACTGGAGTAGTTATAAGATGAAGATCACTCAATCTAATAACTGGTGTAGGTAAATTATCAGCCAAAAACCCTCAGTTGTTAGCTGATGACCTTTATGTGTATATACTCCATACTGGTGCCTTCCTCAAGATTGTAAAGAGGATATAGTTGTGTAACCTTGGTGCATTTCATCAAAAAACATTTCTGTGATATTGTGAACTGTTTTGTGATAAGATATAAAGAAAGAAACAGTATGTGGAAATCTTTTATCACCTGCATGTATAGGGGTTGCTGGTATTTACAGCTACTACACAGCTAATGACCCAGTGAGTTCACAACTTCATGTATATGTGTAATAATTCCTTTTGTACAGAGGAAGCCATCCTGGAGCACCCTGAACTAGACCAGAAATTTGCAGAATGGGACTCTTGCATTGTGTAGTTTTAGGAAAAGATCTTAACAAGTTGCCTTTTAATGAAAAAAGTTCTGAACCTTACACTAGCGATTTTTGATACATGCTTTGAACTTTGTCTGGAAAGCACAATTTTTGGATGAGTTAAATGCTATATTGTGTTGATGTTAACCATTTTAATAAACAAAACTTGGTAAAATGAATGAGGATTTGGGTTAGTTTGTTTTTAGCACTTAGATTGTAGGCAGTATATGTACAGTCTATATTCATCCAGAACCTGTCAACAGTTATGAGGTCACATCTCCGTGTGTATGTATTTTGCTCTTATCATTCAGTTTCCCTGGACAGGTTGCTCACATCAACCATCAACATCAACAAATGTGCCCATTCTGTGGCTAACAGAATTGTATTTATTTATTTAATTGGTTTTTGCACCGTACTCTGGAATATTTTACTTATACAGTGGCAGCCAGCATAATAGTGGGAGAAACCAGACAGAGACCCGAGGGAACCCACGACCATCTGCAGGTTGCTGCCAGATCTTCCTACGTACAGCCTGAGAGGAAGTCAGCATATTTCTCTAAATCACAACATTCACACATACTTTTCCCTGGCAAAATGAGAATTCAGCCAGATTACCATCAATGGCAGTATGTGCTCCTTCATTATCTCCTGTGCCAACGGGCTACCATCTCAAACATTAAGACTGTATGGGAAATGTGACCTTGTGTGTGGTACATTGCGATTTCAGAAAGTTAACATAATTACAGTTAATTAATCTAGCTCTGGTCTTGGGCTAGCTCAAGTTGCCTTCACTGCTGCTGCAAAAGATTAACAGAGTACGACCTACGGACAAGCCCTCAATATCTATGGTTTTGGAAAAAGAGGATTTTTTTTTCAATATGAAATTCATTTGTCAACATCATCGATTGCATAGTGTTAACACTTTACCATTTATAGGCCAACACTTAGTGCCTTCACATTCCACTTTCTAGAGATTTCATATACCGGTACGGTACTGCTAATTGGCTCCAAATCTGAACATTTCTGTTTATGTGACTATGTTCCCTACAAATTTCTAGAAATTTCTGTTCTGGATTAAATCATGAAATGACTGATTCTGTTTAATACCAGTTTGTTAATATCTCATGAAGAGAATAGGCCTAAATACAGTCATTCTTTTCAACGCCTTGCTCATATCTAAGACTGCTTTGACGTCATCTTGGACTAGGCCAATACATTTTATTCTCAACGGACGGTTGCAAAGCAATTATATTTAAAGGCATGATAGAAAGTTTTGGAAAGCATGCAGAAGTATTGTTTGTTTGAGTGAGAAGTCGTAGAGACCATACTAACGAAGCTGTGTTTTAAATACCGATACGGTAGGGCTTAATATTGATAAAGTTATGAACGAACACTTTTTAGAAGTAGAATAAACTTTACAGTTCGTTTCCGTTGGCCCTAGTTGAAATCTTAATAAATAACAATATCGACTGGAGAAAATTCAAGCCAATAAATCCTTTCCCATTACCACCCTCACTAAAGATAGGTCTGTACCGTCCTTATATCGTGAAACATATTTATCAGCATTGTGAACCAAGGGAGTAAAAGATTGGTTACTTTACATAGTTACTTCTCTTAGTATGCGTTTGTCAACCGTAGACAGGTGGCGCTTCGAAATATCAACAACGTCATTCATTTAGAAGGAAGTTGTGGTTTTTTTTTTTCGCTTATCACGGGACAAGTGTAAGCCATATTCCTTCATGAAAGAGGGCTAATATTTTGTCCGAAAATGAATCTCCTTTTGCCAGTATCACTGGCAGTGGTTTTGACCACTTGCTCTGCCCAGATACTGATTCAAGGCGAGCCAGTTCAACTGTCACTAGGTGATCAAGTGGTCGGCGGAAAGATGGACGCAGATGTCAACAGAAAAGATGTGAAAGAAATCGCGGATTTCGCTACCTCATTCCTGTCAATGGAGAAAAACTCAGCCATTAGCTTGGTGAAAGTAGTCAAGGCCCAAACGCAGGTTTGTTAAAAGTTTAGTGCGCCTGTGGTCTTGGCTTAATTGTTTTTCTTTCTTTTCAGTGGTGCTTAGATTTATTTCCATTTGTGTCAGAATTGAGCACGAATCCAGTTGTATAACAGTCCTGTTGTCTGTTTGTAAACATTTAATAGGGGCTAGAATTGCCCCTTCGTAGGCTACAACTTGAACCAGGAATACCTCATCCGTGCCTTTGCAGGCTACTTGTAAACTGTATAAGTGATATGGTAGGCCTTCTGTATGAACAGTTCAAGCAGTGGAAGAAATATCCCTCCAGTATGTCTAATTTCTGAGAAAGCTATTTATGACTTGGTCCTTCATTGCGAAAGTCAACAGCTTTCATCTGCCATAGGCTACTGCTTAGGCTGTTGTACGGGCAGTACCTTTCACTTTAGAGAGCTTGAGTAAAGGTGACGTCACTGTGCTGTTGATAATGGAGACGTGCTGAAGCTATGAAGATACGGAGTTTCACTAAACTTTATCTGGGTTGAATAAAATCTAAAAAAAGATTTAGTGCCAGTTTAAGATACTTTGAGGGGTTTTCTTTCAGTTGACATCAACATTAGTCAAGTGCAGTCTTCCATTTTAACAAATTTATGTCTTACATTTTTCCATTCTGATCCTTGTTGACTCCATGTATTAGCCTCCTTTGATTAATATAACAGGCAGATGAGAATAAGAGGAGTCATTGTGTTACATTTTAAATTAATTTTAGGTCAAGGCATTGGTTAGAAAATAACTTTACCCAGAGTGAAACATAACTATGACACAATTACCCTAGCTGCTGGTAAAATAGTCTGATGGTTGATAGCTATGCATTACTTGCAGGATGAGCTCATAACAGGAAGTTAAAGCTTTGTTTCTGACAACTGGAGTACACTGCTTGCATTATTACTGGTAATCATCATAATTATATATATATGTGACTCATGTGACGAGCCCACACTGCTCATGTACTTTCATTTAAGGTAAACAGTGAGATAGGTCAGTTTTCAGCATTTGATACATGTATTTATAAGCCTTGTCAGCCATCTTGTTGTAATAAATGCACATGTTGCATGTCGCAAGACTGAAACTTGCTTTTGGCATGTTCTTTTGTAGAGGGGAAAAAATGAATGGCTTTCCACTGTAAAGATGTCTTAAATATGCACTCCAGTTTCTCCTCTGGATTTTATGAGAACATAAAATTACATTGATTGTTTCATAATGTGCTGATCAATTTCCTGGTATTTTTATAATTTTCATGTATTCACTCTTGTCCTTTCAGGTTGTTGCTGGTGTGAATTATTTCATTACAATACAGATTCAACCTGCTGGGTGTACTGTTGACTGCAAGGTATTGTAACCATAAATGCAAGTACATGTCATTAATGTACTGGTTTTATTCTGTACGTACATGTACATCACATTTTGATGATATCAGAAGACAATTTGATATCTCAGGGTTATGATCTCAGATTTTTTTATAATACATACATGAGCACATAAGTTATCCACATCTGAAGCATTAGTTGTATTCTTTAGTACATTGTACATACAGTTCTGTTGATAAAATTAATAAAACCGTCTAACACTCCTGTTATTTTTGTGTTCTTCTGGTAGTATGAAGAGTGTGAGGTGTCCATATTTGACCAGGAATGGACTCAGACACGGAAAGTTGTCAATTCCTCGTGTAAAACAGTGAGTCCATCACCACATCCAGCTGTTCCGCTTGGCTCAGAAAGTGAGAATCTCGAGGATGAAGATGTGAAAAATGCTGTCAACTTTGCTGTGGAAGAGCTGAACAAGAAGTCCAACTCCTTGTTTCGGGCCAATTTGATTGAACTTCAACATGCCAAAAAACAGGTGAGGTGGCCCTGGGTTATGAGCTTTGTTAACCGTGCATATACACGTGTATAAAAATGTGACCTGTTGGTGTATTGACATTTCCTACACCAACAGTAATATCTCAATGCCCTCAAAAATAGAATTATATTGTATATTCAGTTAAAACAAGCACATGTTTATTGGAGACATACATGTATGTAAAGTAATTTGTACATGCTTAAAAATATTGATATACATAAGGGATCCAGTAATAATTATTATGAAACTATCTCACATGCAGTATTCAAAACCGGGTATTTCATGAATACTGTAAAGTTTTAAATGTTGATGCTGTTGTAATCTATATGTGGAAACGTTTGTGTATGGTACTTGTTATAGGTTGTGGCAGGTTTGAAGTACAGGTTGACTTTCCTGCTGGGAGACACTGTATGTAGGAATAACCCATCCAAGTCTGGGACAGATCTCCAGGCTTGTCCCCTTTCAGATCCACATAGAGTGAGTGTTTCAGTCATCAACATCAAGTATTGTGTCATTTTCTTCTATTCACTTTGCCATCATGGACCTATATTGGGAGTCTCGAAACTCTGGCTCTATTACAATAAGACAACTAATGTATTGTACAACAGTAACAAATGTAATTATCAGGTCCATGTCCAGAGCCATTCTAGTTCCAAATAATGTTTGAACTTCCATACTGTTGAGAGCTTAAACTAAACAACCTGTATTAAAACTAACTAAAAAGTTTAGTTTTCCTACACATCTAAAATCCTTCAGATTGCATCATTTCAAGTTGCATTTTGTAATTCATATTTCTTCTTGCACGGTCACAATGGAACCTGAAAAATTTTGGACCAAAACCTTCAGTTTTGTCTTGATATGACTCTGAATATGTATCTAAAGCATTGTGTTGATTTGTACTTACACACATGTATGTATGACCATTTTTACATGTATATATTGAAGTCCTAGATAGTTGTACAATTTACAAAACCCCAATAGATTTGTTTAAATCTAATGGCATTTGTCAAGATTTGATATTATTGTGTTCATGTGTTTTCAGACTCAAGTGTGCCATGCCACAGTGTGGTACAAGGCCTGGGAAACTCCACAGTACAAACTACTGGATTCTAAGTGTGAACTGAAACAGGTAAGGAGGACATTTTAAAGTCTGAAGGTTCTGAAGGTTTTTATGTTGTTCTCCAGTTGCGCACACTAACCTACTGAGATCTACAGGATCAAACTGTAGTGTAAACCAAGTCATATGAAAGCTGCATAATTCCAAACAGAATCATCTTAAATTAACTAAACTGTAAATGCCAAATTGCTAATGTACATGTACCTGCCATATAAGTAGCATACTTGGGTTCTGTGAGTCATTCATTGTTGGAAGTAATTGTTGTACAGACTTGTGTGTGGGCTTACAGACATAACGTAGAGCTACATGCAAAAATAAAGTCTACAACATACAGTACATGACCTAAAGATTCGCCCTGGGTTTCCTAAAGTGTAAACCAGGATTTATTGCGTTGTTTGAGGTTGTTACTGACTGAGCGCCAAGGGAAAGCATCGCATGTGGTCAGGGGATTATGCTGACACTTTAAGAATGTAATAAACAAAGTATCACTGAGCAGTTAGTCTATGCTCCTACCACCAACTGTTCATGTTTTCCTCAGTTTTAATCACAATAATTTCAGTACATGGACTTTGCAACAGGTCAATCGTTTTATCGCTATTTTGTAATAAATGGGAGAAAACTCTGTGGAGATTAAGGGTGACCACCCAGTACCTTGTGGAGTGTCATGTGAAATATCTGCTTTTAAACATGAATTTTGTAAACATGAATACTTAATTTACTTACTGTTTAATGGAGTTGCCTCAAATGAAATTTTAGTCATACAGATTGGTTTTATCTACATGTACATGCAAGCCACTTACAATCACATGACTCGAAATTTCAATTTGTCTACCCACCGATCAAGTGATTTTTCTGGCGAAGTAAAACAATAATCTGATCAGTGTCTGGCATAAATCACGCCTGGGCAAAACTATACACCGGAAATCATAAAACTTTTTCTTTATAAAGCCATTGATGGTGTTGTGCGAACTCCTAATATGATAACAACTCAAACAAATCCTGTCTCCCGATAGGCCGGGCCCGCGCACAATTCTCCCTAAAAAGTGGTGAGAGTGAATCGTGGTAGTTTTTGGAAACCTTGTGTGCGGTATGAGTTTAAAACACTTCTGCCATAGGAGGACAGTTCTGATTGTAAAGAAACAAAGTGTGCATATAGATTAACATACTAAATTGGAATTACGTGGACACAGGAAGCTAATGACAGATTTTTCTCAGTGAAATTCAATTTTAGCTAAAATACATTCCCACGCATATTCGTTTATTAATGAGAGCACTGAGCAGACAACAATTCATCAGACAACGGTGTGAGGTGACTTCCACGTAGGCCTAACCCGCATAATAGGTTCGTCTGCAGTGAACATTGTGCACATACATTTCTTGTTTTGATGTAGCCATGCTTTCAGACAGTGTTTGGAATTTAAAGGTTTGTAATAGATATCGCCTGTCTTAATACTTTCTTCGACTTCATTCATGGGTATATTTAGAGATGTACATGTAGGCCTGCTAGTCGAGAGGCCTTCACACCTGACTGTCAGTGACTTGACCCCATGTGGTGAGGATTAGCAACCAGAGGGGCTAAGTGCCATGCAAGGTACAGGAGTGGGGGTTAATCACTCTCTTCTGTCATCTTTCTGCGAACTCAGATCATGCAAATGTAAAACGACATTAACTCACGTGCGAAACTTTGTCATTTACTGCAAAGCCTTTCATATCGTGTTTAGTGACGGAAAAGTCCATTTTGTTCACCTTTGACCTGCTAAATCTGCTGATCATATGGCTTTAATGTCTTCTCCAAAACTTACACTATTTCTTCTAATTTTTGGCTCTGCTCATTTTAGCCAGTATACATTTAATTGTAGAAAGAATATTTTTTTTTTTTTTTCGCACATGGTTAGTCCATCTAATGAACAACATAATATTCTGCTTTCAGCACTACTAATATCTGTCCCAAAAATTAGAAGCATTACGGTACATGTGTCTTGCTGTTTGTCCCTGCTGTTTTGCCACTAGTGTTCTGTAAACTGCAAACATATCAAGCAGTTTGGTGTGGGTTTGTCTATCAGCTATGTGTACATGTACATGTATGACACTACCAAGTAAATGAAAAAAATGGTAGAAAGGCAACAGCTGATTGGTGTCTAATTTGCTTGTAGTTTAACTTTTCTTAAGTAGCAACTCGCTCTTCATAAACAAAAGCATGGATTCCCAACTTACATGTATATATGAACATTAACCGGAATCACTCATGAACGGTAGCTGTTTCTATCTCTCACACTTTTCCCATTTGTTTTCTTTTCTTTAGGAGCCTGTGAGTTGAGTTTGACCCCGCATGTGTGTTGGTTGTCGGCTTGTGTTTATCTGCTTTAGTCTTTATAGGAAATTTAGATATGGCCTCACATGTTTAAATAACAAAATATAAACACATACTAACATGTACGTGTACTTACTGGACAGCAGGTCTAGTCTAAACAGTGATATATGGGTTAGAGGAGCAAGGGTCAAGGTCACATAGGAAGAGTGATGAGTCTGTATCAGTATCAGTATATTTGTATATATAATTACATGTACATTTACATTTGAGAATGATATAACCTGATCAAAAGGAGATGTCATGGTGTATGGTTAAAGCTTAACTCATGCTTGGTGTGCTTTTAACACTTCATTCAGCTTCTGTATTAAACTTGTATGGATTTCAGTTCAAAAGTAATAAAATTTGCTTCATTTATGTTCTAACAGTTGTTTTGTTTGATGAATTACTAGTAATTGTTAGCCTTTGGTGATACTGGTAGTATGTAAATAGTTACAGGTATTAAAGTGGGCGGGTATTTTTTGTGCAAACAATTTCTCCAAACACACATGTGGCTTGATGGTGAAATAGCAATGGTAAAGTGTGCATTAATATGGCCAGCTTTTTGAAGAGCTCCAAAAATAACAACCACAGGAAACACGGTAAATTTTCAAGAAAATGTGAACTTACATTGATGTACCTGCACATCAACGATGTTGTTGATCATAATGGAATTTAAAAACCGAAAGCCCTGGTATCATTGGATTTATTCATGAAGATGATTCATTGTGACTGAGACGAAACAAAATCCTTGATCAGTAATTTTTGTAGTTTCAAAGATCTAGACATAAGATAGGGTGGTCACAGTATATTCAGCCCAATGCTGCAGTGTACAGTGTGTGACACGTGATACTGTATTCATAAAAATCCACATTTCCACTTGTTTGTGACCTGGCGACTCTGTTGGGGTTTGAACCGGAGACCTGTAGGTTCTACTGCTTGACTAAAGGAAAATTCCCACCAGTTTGGATATAGATAGCTCTTATGTTCTGTTACATTCACCCCTTCATGCTCCTTGAGCCTGTCATGTCCTCATGATGATGGAAGTGGGCAGCTCTCAAATACTATCCAAAGTATCAAAGACTGCTCTTTAGCTACCCCATCTCACCCTGCTGACAGCGCTAGTTGTCACATGGGTGACCCTGCTGGGGTTGAACCTTCTGCCACTAGGCTAAAGGGAAAGTCCCACCAGCCCAGAGGTAAATGGTGATTATAATACTATACACATTTCCCCAAATTAAATTCACTGCAAAGTGTTCCCACAATACAGCTGTTTATAAGAGCAGTTTTGGCTTTGGCAAGAAGTCTCATGTGCATTATATGAAGCCCCAGTTTCGATGTTGGCATGAAATAATGCTGAACTAATTCAGATGTAATCACAAGATGTCCATTATTATGACATACAAGTTGACAGGGAATGGACAAGAAACAGGCACAGCTTTATATTTGTGTATATCCTACTATTCAGTCCATATTCCACTTTCCTGATTTTGTAAACATTATAGGTCTGTTTCTTTCTGCATCTTGTCCACAGTTCTGCATCTTGTCCACAGTTCTGTGAATGATGTAGTCAGTATAGGCCTACTGCTGAATGTACATGTACAATGTACCTACTTATATGTATGATGATGTGTAATACCTGTGGCATAGTTCCTTTGAAACAAATACCCTGAATGACCATAAATTTCATCCATGACTAACTTGCCCATTTTTCCTGATTTGAGAGTTCTGTTGATTTTAGAAAGGTGTTTTGAGGGTTGGGGTTGGAACATGTGATGATATTCTACTTGAAAATTATACGTTTCAGCACCAAGAATGTGACATTTGTTTGCCTCTAAAAATGGACTTTTGTTGGTGAAATTTTATGTCATTTAAGATACCTGTATACACTATCAGACCAGAGAGCTTGATTAACATGGTTAGTTTTGTCAGATGGTTGTTATTCAACACTGCATCTCATCAACAGAAAGCTAACAAGTATATGCTGGATGTAGGCATACTTAGGTTTCACTTTGTAAAGAACTCATGCTGGCTTCCTCTTCAGCCGCTCATGGGACGGTCTTACAGCAACCTACGAATGGTGGTGGGTTTCCACCGGGCTCCCCCCGGTTTCCTCTCACTACAATGCTGGGCGCCGTCATATAAGTGAAATATTCTTGAGTACAGCGTAAAACACCAGTCAAAATAAATAAATAAATCACTTTCTAAAGTCATGGTCATTTACATAATATCAACATTAAATCTACATGGATCTTATTACTTACTGTTTTTTGGGGTTTTTTTTTTCATCAATTCATTACATCAGTCTGGATGTAGTTTTTGTCACAGCTGTTTACTGGACAGGTTACATAGCCAGCTACTGGTGACACCATCATTCTGCTCATTGGTTTTGTTTAAGTCACTAAAATGTTAAGTACATGCACACTGTGAGTACTTTTCATATCTCTGCAACACATGGTACATCATCAACTATTTTAAACACCATCATTCTGTTCATTTGACTCATTATTCTGTAATCAACTAGTGTGGGCACCATCATTCTCTTCATTTTGACTGATAATTCTTTACTCAACTAGTGTGGACACCATCATTCTGTTCATCTGACTAATTACTCTGTAGTCAACTAGTGTGGACACTATCATTCTGTTCTTCTGACTGATTATTCTGTAGTCAACTAGTGTGGACACCATCCCGTTCATTTGACTGATAATTCTTAGGTCAACTAGTGTAGGCACCATCATTCTGTTTATCTGACTGATTATTTTTTAGTCAACTAGTGTGGACACCATCATTCTGTTCTTTTGATTGATTGTTCTGTAGTGAACTAGTATGGATGCCATCATTATGTTCGGTTGACTGATAATTCTTTACTCAACTAGTATGGACACCATTATTCTTTTCATCTGACTGATTATTCTGTTGTCAGCTAGTGTGGACACCATTATTCTGTTCATTTGACTAATAATTCTTTAGTCAACTAGTATGGACACCATTATTCTGTTCATCTGACTGATTATTCTGTTGTTAACTAGTGTGCAACCATCATTTTGTTCATTTGACTGATAATTCTGTATTTGACTAGTGGGGACATTGTCATTTTGTTCATGTGACTGATAATTCTTTACTCAACTAGTGTGGACACCATTATTCTGTTCATACGTGTAATTGCTTTATGAAATCCAGCTAATGCTGACACTATGCCTGTGTGGTTGTGTGGTTCTGGGTTCTGGCTCTAGACTGGTTCCAGCACCATCATAGTACTCTATTATTCATCCGGTTCTGCCTCCAGGCTGCTGGACAGAAGAAACCCCTATTGGGAGGAGATGGCCATGACCTTTGTCACATGGGCATGTTCAAGGAGTTTCAGATGAAGCATGGGAAGTTCTATGACTCTCCACAGGGTAAGGAAATTAGTGTACATCATATAGGAAAAAGGATATGAGTTGTAGCACAGTTGTATGTGTTTAAATGTAAATAATTTTAGCAGACATCTGTCAGTGGCAAGGAAATAATCCTGAGTTGTGGTTCTGTACACACGTATGGATACACAAGCGTATAAGTTTAAAGAGGGAAAAAATGACGCGTGCAGTTATGCATATAGCTGCATTAAGAAATCTTTAGCAGCGGAACAAGGACATGTCTCAAACATGTTCAGTTATACATGTGGCTCTGTGGGGCTGTGATACATACATGTATATTATCACAACTCTGTCTTGTTCCATAAACTTAACATAAACACCTATGATTCCTGTGTTGTCCTCAATATATTAATGCTGATGGCAAAATAATGTGTCTGCCCCATTCCAGGTCCGTTTCTGCATAGGATCCATGTTTTGTCACTGTTGGCTGTCCGTTATTGGAATAGAATGACAAATCTCCTTGCTGAGCCTCATCGCTTTTGAGCACCGCCATCACATCAAAGCTTCTCCAGTGAAAACAATGCTTTCATAACAGAGCGATGAGACTTAAAATGAGAGTGTTGAGAAGCAACAATGCTCAGCAAAGAGTTATGTTGTCCTTTTCTGATGATGGATAGCATGCAGGGATAAAAATACATGGATGTTGAGATATACAACCTGCTTGGTCAGTTATACAATCTGTGATACCATTCCACTAACAGATACTGATTGATAAATATTTTTTCTTGCAGAGGAAGACCAGAGATATAAGATTTTCTGTGCAAACGTGAAAAAAGCAGCAGAGTACCAGGCCCAGGACCAAGGCACAGCCCGCTACGGCGTGACACAGTTCTCAGATCTCACAGGTAGTTCTTCACTCACAAATTCACTGAGTACTGTTGAGGCACATTGGTAGGAAGAAAAAAGCAGATCTTTGAAATGCTCCCATGCAAGATTTGCTGTGGAATTTCATGGTAGTTTTTAGTTTATGCAAATGAACAAATGCACAGAAATAATTGGACATTGTTGTACATTGTATGTGATAACAAAAACCCTCCAACACGCACACAGGACTGATTTTGTTTTACAGAGGAGGAATTCAAAGCTTATCGTAGTAAACCCTGGGACCTTACCCCCATGGCTGACATGAAGATGGCTGCCCCGCTACAGGGAAGCTTCCCCAAGAGCTTTGACTGGAGAGACCATGGAGCTGTCACGCCTGTCAAAAACCAGGTAAATTGGATACATGCACATCAGTAATTAAGTTAATTTGGTTACCTGTTTTTATTAAGATGAATTATCATGTATACAGTGACTAAATGCGGTTATTAAAGGTACAGTATACACTGCAGTACAACCCAAAAGTTGTGTGAATCAAGGTTATATGCCTAAGCAAAAGTATCAGACAGTTTAAAATTACTGAGCTCAATTAGCTCTTCCTGTCCACATACCTGTATGCATGTTGGTTTTTACAGGGAGCTTGTGGCTCTTGCTGGGCATTCTCTGTGACTGGCAATGTGGAAGGGATGTGGCACAATAAGAAAGGGAATCTGATTTCTTTGTCTGAACAAGGTATTCTAGTATTTTCAATACAAATTATCTTATCTTATTCTTTAAACTTTTCACCATAAGTCTTAAAACCGTTCGAGTTAAAAATCTATTTGCAAAGCCAAAATAGTCAGTAGTGGGCAGAAAAACTGAAAGTTGATTAGCATTAGCAAGTTTCATGTTTACAACTTTTATGCTTCATGTTCCATTTTTCCCTTAATGCTGTACAGTACTGTTCATGATTCCGTAACTGTGCCTACAGAGCTCGTGGACTGTGACAAAGTGGACCAAGGATGTGAGGGGGGACTGCCAGCTAATGCCTACAAGCAGATAATCAAGTTGGGTGAGTGAACAGTATAATGTCATACATTGAGCAAGCAATTCGTTATTAAGCTCCTTTGAAAGCTAAGTCTAGTCCATGAGTAGATCAAATATTAGGTGAGTTAAAATTAGAATCTGAAAACAGATCATCAAACTAAGTAAAGCTGCATGTACATGCAGCTCATTTTGCTGGACTAAACTGTAGTGTTGTGCCGCAAATCCCTGGTGGCAAGTTTCTTCAGATTAATTTGTCTGTCAACAACCTATGATTTATATTCACACTACATTCCACATTGCATCACATTGAATGAAACAGGCACACACTAAACTTCTGTAATCAACACTGCCTTTATATTATGTGTTCATAACACAAAACCTGACCTGGCATAACTTACCTTGAGGCTCAACAAAAAGGTGCCTGCAATGGTTAATTAGTAAATTACTCCTTGTTATCATGCCTTTTGTTTGTTAAAGAGGCTATTTCGGAGATTTATAGTAGAAAAATCAATATTTTTTTTTATATCAAAATCAATATTATCAAAGTTTCACTCTTCACAAAGAACAGCTCAAACCATTGCCTTTCAGTAGGAACATGTATCAGAGTACTTTTAGTGTTAAAATGATTCAAAAGTTTGAAAGAGCTATAATGAGACCTGCCTTATAAATTTTAGGGACTTAAATATCGATTTTGAAAGGTAACATGCACATGCACAAACATGGCTGATGTTTTGTGAAAGGTAATTTTTATTTGGGCTGCTCTTACATGTAAATAGTGAAAATTCATTTGGATTAGTGCTGAACGATTTTTACCAAAACTCTGCGAAATATGACCTCTTTCAAGTCTCACATGTTAAAATTTACATTGCTGACACTTTTATTACTGGTACAAGGATTCTGAACTTAATATTAAGACCTTTGTTCTTTTACGATAGAGGAATGCTGGGTAAACTCTATTCTTGAGACTTTGCAATACACACCATACAGCCATGCCAGCTGCTGTAGGATACTTTTGATTCTGTGTATCTCATTTACCTGTGTTGCTGTTGCTCTTTTTGTCAGGTGGTCTGGAGACTGAGACTAAGTATAAGTACACTGGCCATGATGGCTCCTGCCATTTCTCCAAATCCCTAGCCAAGGTTTACATCAACAGCTCTATAGCCATCTCCAGTGATGAGAATCGTAAGTAGAACAGTTCATATCAAAAACTCTATAGCCATCTCCAGTGATGAGAATTGTAGGTACATGTACTGTAAGGATTGTTAATATCAACAACTAATCGTAAGTACTTGTACCATAAGAACAGTTTATATGAGTTGCTCTCCACAGTGATGAGAATTGTAAGTAGAACAGTTCATAACAAATCTGGAACCTTCTCCAGTGATAAGAACCCCAAGTACTTATACCATAAGAACAGTTCATATCAACAACTCTGTAACCATCCACAGTGATGAGAATTGTTACTGCCAGAACACTGAAGCGACCTAATTATAGTTGAATGTTGATGCCTGATGTTACATTTATATTATCCCATGTGTACATTTATATGTGTGGTTTTTATATCTGTTTGCTCACAGAGATGGCAGCCTGGTTGTCTCAGAATGGACCGATATCTATTGGCATCAATGCCTTTGCCATGCAGGTAAACTGGTCACACCACATGTTCTCCTGTACAAAGATTAATTCCGGGAAAATTTGTTTTCTTTTATAAGCTTGCTGAACCTTAGTCATTGAAGGGTTATATTATTTGTAGATCAAAGTACATATTTTTAGCATAAGACACAAGCAGCTTAAGTAGTGACTCACATCTTAGGTAGTTTTGTTACATTACACTTTTCTTGTTGGAATCTTTCTGTAAGTTACCGTTGAATGCATAATTAAGACAATGTAAGAGGGCAGTGTATATTACAGAATGCGTTTCCTGGCTGGCATAGAATGTGTGAATGCATAAACACACTATTTTTGTCCTCCACTTCAGTTTTACATGGGAGGAATATCTCATCCGTGGAAGTTCCTGTGTAATCCCTCTAAACTAGACCATGGAGTTCTCATTGTTGGATATGGCCAGAGTAAGTACATTGTATAATAAACAGCTTTTACCTTCTATTTTAAAAAAAATCTAAAACAAATGAACTGAACTACTGTTAGTAACCATTATTTTTGTCAACAGATAAATGTTTTTAGTGTAAATTTTTAGAACATTTAGGAGTTGAAAGTGTAAAGTTAATAAACATCTTTTTCAAACACTTAACTTCAAATGTTGGTAGGATATGGAGGAAAGAAAGCTACCCAGTTCTGGCCTCTGAAAATATTTGTACATGTGTGAGACGGAACTGTTAGCATTTCTTCTCTACCTGCAGCTTATACTGTACATTCATGTTATACATGTACCGTTTTACTCACTTGTGGAATACCAAACGGATTTGATTTGTCCAGAAGAGTTCAAGTGTTCCATCATAAATATGTTTGTTTGTAGAGGGAAATAAGCCATATTGGATCATCAAGAACAGCTGGGGACCACACTGGGGAGAAAAGGTAAGGAAGAAAGAAGAATGATTAAACCCGCATGGGTGGCAGGAATCTCTTGATGCCATTTTATTTCTCTTCATTCTTTTTATGCCTCATTCCTTTCTTTTCTCATTGTAATGATAGACAGCACATCATGGACAGTACAGTGTTTAGTGGAAACTGATATATTGTTAAATTACAAACTATTGTTTACCTAATAATGGCTTAAGGTCCTTCATCACACCAGCACCATTTCAAAAGATTAAGAAATATACTACTGCCCCATTCCAAGGGGAAAGAAGGGAGGTAACCAGTTGTAGAGACCCTATTTGACCGGATCTTAAGAACATTGTATACATGTAGTTGCCAGGTGTTTCATCCTTGTGTTTCTGTTTGACAGGGTTACTATTACGTGTACCGTGGGGCTGGAGTGTGTGGTCTGAACACTGCCTGTACTTCAGCTATTGTGGATGCCTAAATGTTCTGTAACGTTCAAGGAGTGTAGGGAGTGCACACAGCTGTCAAACCTGAGCAAGTGTGATTAGTCACCCTTAGCAGTTATATATTGTATTTCACCTTTATATTTTTAAAGTTTACCAGTGTATTGTCAACTTTTTTCTTGGTTTGTTTTTCTTTTTTGCATAGCAGTGTTTTGCCATTTGTTTTATGCCTGTGAAATTTGTGTTGGAAATTTCACCGTAATCAGAAATTTTGATAGAACTTAAATTTTTTATGTAGATCAGGCCCCATTCTGTATTTTGCAACTTCTGTTGAAATCAGTTCTTTTATACATTTTCAATGAAATAATCGTGAAGATAATAGAAAACAAGAACGGTTAAGAGCTTGTAAGTTGTACATATGAATTTATAGGCCTACGTGCCTGTACATGAACGTTTATGTAATAAATAAATACGAGTCTGTATATACGTGTGTAATACTACAGTTGAGTCTGTGTTATGGCTTATTGTTTTATTTGATTTTCTGTGAGAACATCCAAGCTCATTAGTGCTCCATGTGAATAGTTTGATCATATATCCTCATATGTAATTCTGAAGTTAAGTCATAGTCCTGCAAGCATTTTTAATTGGTACATCAAAAAACTGTAATAAATGTAAAGGAAGAAATTGATTAGGCTACAACATGTACATGAACCCATTAATCTGTTGTCATATTGGTCCTGGTGCTGTAATTAGTATGAAAGTAAGTGTGGTTTTTTGTGACGGTATGTTTTTACAGGAGTAGTTATTTTGGAAATACATGTACACTCTGTATATCTGTGGAATGCTTTCATTGGATAAAGTGATAAAAAGTTTGATGTTTCTTTTACGCCCTCTCAGCTGATAAACATACATTTGTCAGCCTCGAAAATTTTACACGTTGTTTCACTGAACTCTATTATACATACTAATATAAAGATAATATGTTTTCTAAGTAAGGTTTGGGTTGTATCTTTTTTGCCTAGTAACTCGACACATGTAATTGCTAAGTTTGTTTTAATAAAAAAATTTCTGTATTAACTTGGTAATTGTTGGTTTTGTCAAAACTCCTTACAATAACCAAGTTACTTTCTGCAGAATATGTTATATTGAATATGCTGTAATGAATATGGGACTTCAGGGCAGTGGAAGGAGAAATGATAGGTTATCATTGGGATTGTTTTTGTATGCACAAATGCATCTACAGGAATGAGATGACCCCAAGCTGCAGATGTTGTGATGCCCCTTGCCTGCTGTGCAGTGGGATGCCTCCACAACCTGCAGTTGACTTGTCTATCTTGAGTATGATATGGCGTATGTGAAGGAGTCTCAAACTTACACAGAACTCTCTGTGGCCCAGTGATCTAAGGTACTCGTCTGTTGATCTTTCCTGGGTAAGCCTGTGTCAGTGAAGCTTGCTGCGGAGCATGGTTTCCGTCAAAGAGATTAGTGGGTGGGAGGGGAGACACATATCTTTGCAATCTGATTGCTTTCTTGTGTTAAAACACCCCGTGAGCATTGCTTTGGAATACCTCTTATGGTATGGTGTTTTGAGAATTTCTCTTGTGAAGTGATGTTGACATTTTATGGTCGATTTAGATTTGCTTGTCCTTACACTTTAACACTGTTGTGTTTGGATTTAGGAAGCTGTTGCTTCCACTTCATTATTTTGACCTATTAATACATCCAAAGTCACTAGAGAACATGATTCCGAAGATTAATGTAATTGTTGTATATATATATATTTGTGCAGATGTATAAATTTCAATAGGTCCAGCTCATGCTGGCTTCCTCTCCGGCCTTACATGTCAACAACCTGTGGATGGTCATGGGTTTCCCCAGGCTCTGCCCGGTTTTCCTTCCACCATAATGCTGGCCGACATCGTATAAATGAAATATTCTTGAGTACAGAGTAAAACACCAGTCAAATAAAGAAAGAATAAGTGTCATGATAGAACTTAAGCCTGTCATAAAAATATACTCAATAAAGAAGTGGGTTGTCAAACCTTGCCATGGACAGGGAATTTGCATGTTGCACTTTGGAAAGTTTGAAGAAATTAAATTGAGAGCTAAATTAAACAAGAAAACTTCTAGGAAAATCATTTAATGATGGCCCATATATACAGGACAGAAATTCTTATCATTTAGAACAAACAGGTTATATACTCATGTACTCATGTTGCCTCCTTGAGACTGGCTGAGAAAATATTCAGCCAGACACAAAATAAGATGGCAATAGACCCACTGGGGCATGGATGGACAAAGCAAAGGAAATATGATGCCTCATGACATTTTCAGGGAACATAAGAAGTCCAGAAGACACTTGACTTGTATACTGTATACACAGTGACAGTCATGGAAGAGGGATTTCTACACAGTGACATAATGTCGTCAACAAACACATCAAACTGTAACAATCTGGTTAACGGCCATCTTGTCACAATTGGACAATTATGTCACTACACACCTACATGTGTGTGCCAACTAAAAACTAGGGCCGACAATCCAGAACTGTTGAAATTATGCTCAGGTAAAACTTTGGATGGATGGATACAAGCGGACTCCAAATTTCCCTCCTTAAATATACTGTACGAGCAGTGCATATAAGAATGTGCCTGTTGAAAGACGCATGAAAAAACAAACATATTGTGGGTGGTACGAATAGTTTGTATTGACTATCACAGCACATAATCACAAACATATCCAAGCATCTTGACAAATGGAAGAAAATACTGACTTGCATCAAATATGCTTTGCTCCTAAAGACAATTAGGTTTTGTATTTTTTATCTATTTTCTTTACTTTAATTGAGATGGAACATCTTTGTGGAGTTAAATGTCTAAGGAATGCAAACTTTCATTTAAGACACTGATATGAAATTCTAATAATAAAGATTCATCACTTACATGGTGAAAAGCATCACACAAGTTTAGAACAAGGTCGCACTCTAGAGGCCTGTTGAAGCAGCGGTCACATGTGCCTGGTGTAATTTCCAGCTTGTAGCGTACAAAGTTAAGTCATCAATTAAAATAAGAACTCAATGGCAACATATACATCACACTATAACAATGTTTTCAACAATTTCTTAATTATAAACAGACCTGATGAATAAAATGTACATCAAAAAAACAAAATTGCACAACAATTCAGGAGATTTCTTTCCTTTTCTTTTAAGTGTGTATGGTGCATATGTCAAAATTTAACTACATTTACAAGGCATACAGGAATATGGGTGCTGCAGTCTGTAACCTGATATGCTTCCACTGCCTACCAGGCATGCCCAGGAATCCACTCCTGCAAATATGCCCTCAAATCTAAACTCTAGCAAACATATCCTTGAACCCACACTATAGTAACCTAACTATAAGGTCAGCAGAAGATACTCAACAGATGTGATAGCTGACGTGAATTTTCTAAAAAAAAGGGGAAAACTACACCTGATGTACTGGATACATGTAGAAATCCAGGGCTGAAAAATTTACATTTTTGTACATGGCTTTTGAATTGCTTTATGTTTCTATTTATAATACTGTCACATGCACTATGCTAATGTCAATGCACCATGCTATGTGTAAGCGTACTATGTATGATCATGCAATGGAACCCAGGAAAATGGTCTGGAAAATAGTATAATATAAACTTATGCCTAAGATGTGTAAATTTATATATCTACTGAAAGCACCAAAGCAGTTTGGCAATTATCAACATATGTAAAGCTAACACCTTGTACATGTAACACCACTTTACTTACAACCAATCAATTCACATCTTTTTATAACACCTATCAATATCACAATAATTTAAACCAGCAATATGTATCCATATGCACAGTACCAATGTATGGTCAAGGACTAGAACAATATTAAGCATTTTTTCCTCCAAAATTTGGAATGCACACTCTGAAATCCACATCTGAATAAGCATATATATCAGGGTGATATGTTATTTTCTTTATCACAATGACAGTGTATAAACTGAAATTAAATTGGTTTTTGTCTTGTTATGGTAAAAACCATGGAAAAACATCCATCACAAAAATATTTGTACTTAATCTGCAAGCAGAAAAACAAAGCAAGTAATAAATTATCTTATTGGTACATGTACACTTGGATGAAACATGAGCTCTCAATGGAGAACTCGTCAAAACTGCTTCCCGCCTGTGTCAAGATGGTCCAAAGCTGTGACCTCATTTGTTCTTTCCTTGATTACGTCACAATTATTGGTGTATGTGTGCTCACAAAACATACACATATATGAAGTACATTCGTGCTGCAACGTCACAGAAAAGAAACGATGCGTTTTATGTCATTTGGACCTTCTGTGTACCTTGTCCTCAAGTCTCCCATAAACAGAAGAAAGCAATTAACATATAGGTAAAACAAACAGGAAATGTGAAAATCACATAAGTATTAGCCTTACTGGGAATACACTAAATTCACAATAAATAAACAATTTCAACCAGTACATTATATCACATTATAAGTTGACTATTAAATCTGTGTTGGATAAATTATGGACAAACTGTCAAACATACATATGTGTATGTGTCCAGGAAGCACAACGCAAAATTAGGAGACTGACATAAATAACCCCGTATAAACCTGTATCCTCACTGTATTCTCCATGATCAAAGCTGAAGCTCATGTCACTGACGAGTTGCTGAATATGAGGAACATAACAACAGCAACTGGTACCTGGACATTTAAAGGAGAACTTGGCATATTTTCTTTGGTATGAGACAAGTGGTATTTAGGCAATATAAGCAAAGTTGATAAACATGTAAATTTATACTGACTGTACACTGTTTAGCATAATATAAATATATTGGAATAAAACCCAGACCATATAAGCCTTTTTTGTCGATGTAAACATACTTTGTTGCTTGTGTGCAAATTTCAACACAATCCCCTTGTGCAGGTAACAAGAACACAAATTTGTGACTTCAGTGCCAGAGGTTTCTCATGCATGTTAACAGATGCACACAGGAAATATTCTCTTTCCAGCAAAAAAGACAAAATCTTGATTGTGAGAATCTGGAAAAGATGTCAACATGTCAACAGTCAGTCAGCACCTGTATGATAAAGTATCACTCTTTCTTAAATTCACTCCACAGGTTTAATCACGATCTGGAAGATAAGTGCGTCATCAACAAGCAGGGTGCTGTTTGGGCAAGATAAGTCAGAGACTGAGATCTTCTTGTCCATCTCTGTGTCCATGGTGTAGCGGGTTTTAGAGAAGTTCTTCTTACCACTGACTGTGTGGATGATGCGGTCCCGACCCACCACAGAGAGCCAGTACTCTACAGGTCGGGGTTGATCAAGGATGAGGTTGGAGCACAGACTCACACGGAAGTCTTCTGCTGTTGAGGAGAAGCCCTTGGGGTGGACTTTTAGTTCCCACTCCCAGGTCTGTGCTGGGAATGTAGAGGCGCGCGTGGAGAAGCGCAGACTCACCTCCGTGCCCTTCTGCACCTCTGACAGACTAGCAATAGCTAGCCTCTTGTCCCAGCGCAGGTCCGTGTAGTTCCTCATCAGGAAACTGGCAGAGTAGAACTCACGGATAGCAGAGCGTGATGTGAGCGGTAGAGCATGGTACTTGTATGCCATGAGACAGTATGGCTGGAAAAGCTCAGGGAACTGCTGCGCGAGTGAGCTTGTCTCAATAGCAGTCAGCTGGTCTGGGCTCATCATAGGAAAGCGTATGTGTACCATGAGTTCAGTGAGCAGCGCCATCTGCTGGACAGTGCGGGAGTGATGAGAGGGAGAATGGAGCCATTTCAGGACGGCCTTCCAAAGTTCGTACTCGTCTTTCACCATAAGGTCTGAGCTACGGAGAATCTCAATCAGCTGGTCCTTGTCCAGACTTACCCACTCCTGGTCCCATTCCGCAGACAACATGATGTCGTCCATACGCTCCGACAGTGCCTTAACCGATGACACCACCAGCTTCTGGTGACAGGTGCCCTTGGTGGCATACTGAAACCAGGTGTGGAAGACGTCTTTAAGCTGCAGCTTAGGAATGATGTAAGTACAAGCAAAGTTGATACACACAAGTCGGAGGTCTTCCACGTTGTACTTGTCTGCAAGGATTAGGATGGGTAAGGTGTTGTCCAAGGTCAGGTTGATGTGACAGCTGTAAAGGAAGCGCAGGAATCGTGGGAACACCTCCACACACACAGCTTCCTCCACCAACTCCAACTCCTGACACAGAAGAAAAACATTTACTTTGGAGAAAAACATGTTAATCTGAAACTTACAGGAGAATCTGAGAATAGATGCATTTCTGAGTTATTCATGGTCATATAACTGGATATTTCAGTGGAACCTCTGACTGTAAATAAAGCTTTAATTTGTTGTTTACACATCAAAACTAACTTGTCCTAGGTTGTAAGCCATACAATTTAATGGCAATGAAAAGATGCTCTCAATACCACAATTGAATACATTTGTTACACTAATGACAATAATTCTGTGATGCCCTCGATTCCATTAATAAAACAGAATCAGTCACTTTTCCTTTAATATACCCCAAGAAACAAATCTACACACGCTTACCTTTTTAGTGGGATCTGACCAATCAACACTGAGCATTCTCTCAAAGACATCACTAGCCCGCACAAGCACAAGTTTATGAGCAAAGAACCTGCTGGAGCCTACTTTCAAGATGATGTCACTCAGCTTGGCTGTGTTGAAGAATTTTGCCATGTTGCCCAGGGCCTGTCGCTCATTACCATAACAATCGATTCCTTCTGGTGTGGTTGGGGAGGGGGTGGGGCCAGATGGAGAGGCTGCTAAGCGGGATCCCACATGGCCCTCCCCTCCCTCTCGACTGGCAACGGGAACTGGCTGAAGAGCCGGCTGCTGGTTTAAGCCTTGTGCATCAAGTAGTAATGCCCCAGGTACTACTGGGGCTTGGGCCATTGTCAGTGTAGAGCCTGATGCACACCTGGAGAAGATCAAGAGTGTACAGAGATAAAAGCATGTTGAGTTAGGAATTACTACACTAGATGGACACAGTTTAAAATCTCTTCACCTGATGTGGGGTTGAACTCAAGCCTCTGGTTTATGACACACAGCACAATAAAGCACAATTTTATAAAAAAAATCTGAGGGTACCTTGTGAACTGAAATTAACAGATCTTTTGTTAAAGAATGAATGATAAAAAGGAACTGGGAAATTCTTGGATCTAAACTACTGGAACATGTCAGCCTATGTGAAGGTCTACACACACTGCTATACCGTACCTTAGTACTGTATATATAAAACAATCTTCATTTAAGCCACTTAGTCACTTCATTCAGGATGGTCCTCAAATGTATCTACTATTTGCTTACTGGGTAGTCTGGTATGCATGTGCTAGGTCATAATAGTTTGCTGATTTAATTACGAAACCACGCAAAAGACGAAATGTAAAGGTCATGCACTACTAGCCAGACACACCCATAACAGTATGCATGTACAAGTAGTTATAGTATTCTAGCCACCAGACGATATCTGTATGTGCAATTTTCTCAAACTTTCACATAGCAACTTTTTAGATGTCACCAGATAGGACATAATTTAAATACTTGTATTATATTGACTACCTCCATACAAAATCTGGTACACAGTTAACTTATATATAATGAGCTTGCTTTTTTTTTTTTTCACAAATTATATTGCTGTATTACATAGTCTTACAAAGTCTTACAGTTGTCAAAATTACTTAACATTGTATTGTCACATACAATTCTAGTTATACAGTTCTAGTATACATGCACCAAGTATACATGTACCGGTATGAACAATGTCCACTTTGCATAAAATGATTTATTACTTTTAATACACTGATTTAATGTTTTAATATTCATGCAATGTGGGTAAAATTTTATGAATAAGTGAGCCTGAATCGTATGTGGCCCCAGATAATCGCTATTTTCGCGTTTTATGTTTTGACAAGTGCCGTTCCAAACATGAAATAGCGAACGTAGTCACCCATGCAGTGCTGTATGCAATTAAGTCCTCTCTGCTATTTCAGTATATATACATCTATATATACATGTACCGTGCACGTAATATTAATCCTCTTCAACTTTACTGTTGGTATATTTCGTACAGCTGTAGCACGAGACGGCTAACTAACTTACTAGGTAATTTAAAAGTTCAAGAGAAGAAAATAACAATTAAAATAATACAGGACTTCACACTGACAACATTGTCACTAGAGATGCTGACTGGTAACAACAACAACGGTGTAGTGCGAGCCTACCAAGCAGTTGGCGAGATGTTGCATAAATCTACCCAAGTATAAGACTTTGTTTGTTTTACCTGTTCCTTTCAGCTGAGCCGGATAATGTCAGACGCACAGCTCAGCATAAGGGTGAAATGACAAAGTCAGCGGTGGGCACCGAGCTGTCAGTCTATTTGACAGGCGAGTCTGACAAGGGGAGATAACTGAAGATGATGATAGCGTAGTCTCAAGACCACATCACAAGAGGCCCACTCTTGGTGAGTTTAACTTAAAATACCGGTACATTCATATAATCAATGAATAGGCCTACAGTAGCAGACGGCCAGTTGATGATTGCCTGTAGTCCTGGTTTTTACCTCTCCTATATAAAAGATTCACCTGATTTAATGCTGTTTTCGAAAAAATGTCTAATTTAAAAAGATGATTTAATTTTAAACTTCGATAATTTTCCTAAATTTAATAATAAGCCAATTCAGGTTCCTTCATGGTCAAAGTTTATTTTTTTATATTTTATAACATTTTGTCACACCGTAGCAATGCTTCTGCAGTGTCATGACGTTTTTACCATTGTACAGCGTATACCGGTATATATTTTATACATTTGTGTATACATAGTGGAGTGAACGCTTGATTAAATATTAAGGGTTCATTCCCTAGGATACACGAGGCCATGGTTCAATCCCAGGCTTGGACATAAGGATTTTTGTCTAAAAATCCATATCCGCTAATTAAACAAAAATTCTTTATTAAAAAGTAACTAGAACAACTCAAATTATTGCGTTTCACTAAATATCCCACTCGTACCAGTACTATTTATAGTGTTGGAATGATTCAAATGTTTGAATAAGTTTAAATACGGATAGTTTGATAAATTTTAGGAACTTGAGTGCCGCTATCGATTTCGAATGGTAACACGTTCCCATGCGAAGCTGACATTTTATCAAAAGGAATTATTTGGGCTATTCTAAAATGCTACCGTCGCTGGCAGACGAGACACATAATTTTGACCAACGTCATTTTATATGTACCACATTTCATTGGATGTGGATACCGATTAAATTTACACAACTTGTGTCGATCTAGTTCCCCGGCGGTATGCTTAAAACTGTTAACTGAAACTGCTTCTCTAGATCTTTGTCTGACACCCGTCGTAATTTCATATTTACATTCTTGTAATTATTTGGAAGGTGGTTTGTGCTGAAAATTGTTTTGATAACTAGTCTTGTGATTGCTAGAGCGTTTAGTTAGGCTGTTTGACGATTAGCTAGTATCCACATGTCCTTGTACGAATTTCTGTTTCAGCTTTAATTTATCGTTTGCATAACAGACTCTCAATTAGGGTAGTCTTAATTTTACATCGTATTACTCCATAAACGGGAAGAAAACGTCTAATGATTGCTGTTAACATCAGTTCATTTTTTTACCTGACTCGATTTCACCATCGTGCTATGAGGAGCGTGTATGTAGGGCATACGTTGCTACTGCAGAAGTATAAGCTTATGTGAACAGCTAGAATAAAACAAAGCGGTAAACCGACTAGGGCCCGGATTTAACCGTTTTCCAGTGAACTGTTCCTAACTATCACACTGTCACTGCTGTTCTGATTTTACCTTCCATGTTGTAATCTGATATATTAAACATATTCCTTTACACATGTCTACATCTCCACAGAAAAACTCAAATTGGTTTTTTATAAACAGTGAAGCAGACACAGAATATAGAATCGTGGTAGGGGTAATCCTCATAGATGTATATTGCTCTGTCATGTTTTTTTTATTATTATTTATTTCATTTATTTTTTAAATGCGACTCCAAAGTGTGTCTTATTTATTAACTTCTCTATTAACTACATGTATGTATAGTTTGCTACATTTCCACTGAGCCGTGCACATAAACAGTCATGTAATGTCAGAAACTATTTCATCAGATCCACGCTACTTCCACACGTTACAATGTACCATTGGCTAGTCAACAGTTCTGCCGGTGCTTTTAACCCAGTTCGTGCTATAGCCTACACGTTTTAACTCTGCTGTGTATGAACGTGTAGGTCAGGTCAGATTAGCGTACATGTTGGCCTCACTCTCCCTGCAGAGGACCGTACCCGTAAGCCTACTCAACCGGTAGTTTTGGACGGTCTGTTTAAGAGAGACTAATCTTGTCTGTATGATTTTACGGAGAACTCAGCCAAGTGAGCTAAGTGTTAATGTCGGCTTAATCGGCCACAGTCACATACTGAGGGGGTAACGGTACAGATATTTGGGAGTGGAGACAAGGCTTATAATCAACGCCAGCACGTATCACTGCAGCGAAATTCCTAGAAGAACCCAAGACCCTGTTTGTTGTGTGTAGCTTGTAGCCCCAAAGGTATAATGTCGTACGACGAGTTGTTCACGAACGTGGCGGCGTTGGCCGTCTTCGTGCTCGTCCTACTGCTCTTTGTCCTCCGATCCACATCCCGTCCTGCCCACCTACCCCCGGGACCCACACCCTGGCCCCTCATCGGTAACTTCCCCAGCCTACGGGGAGACCTGTTCACTGCCTTACAGAAGCTTCGGTCTATGTACGGAGACGTCTACCTCCTCTACATGGGCAGTATGCCGACAGTGTTCGTTCACGATCTCGACAACATTCGAGAGGTGCTGGTGACCAGAGGTGACGAGTTTGCGGACCGACCCAATCTGATGATCGCTGAGAAAATATCTAAAGGAAAAGGTAACGTTGCTCTGAGCAGATTATAATTTTTTGCCTTCTGCTTTACTGGAAAGCTATACATTGTCCACTTTGTTGACACTTTACATGGCTTTTCTGTAGGTAAGAAGGTTCATGATTAAATTAAATTGTAGTTCACCGTACATGCCTTCACTGCAGTGACAACAGGCGCGATCGTTAATTCTTTAATTTGATTTATTTCCCGCTCTGCAAAAGTCTGTATACAAAATGAAACAAAACCATCTTTGATGCTTTAACAATGAAGAAATCTTACTTTTGGTTACCTTTGTCGCATCAAGAAATAAATGTAGATCGATGATACATCTGCTCATTATTATTTATTACTCTCAGCGTGTTAGAAGACAAACGCGTAGCTCAGGTACTGAAGTATACACAAGATGAACGATACCTGCACATGAATACCAATAATCCAGCGTTCTCAAAATGGTGCCCCGGAGCGTAAAGAGATGACCTGTAATATCGTCTTGCTTACAAAAGTCGGACGTAATATGTGCAAATCTGCCGTCTTCTTGGAGCAACTTTCGTTTTCTTTCGTTTGGCTCGTCGAGTTGTAAATATTTTTTCTCACTGGGGATAGTTATATCAAGCATGGTTGATATTATCTCCTACAAACGTTATACTCTCTCCTACATAGATGATATTATCTCCTCCAAACGTTATACTGACTCCTACATGGATGATATTATCTCCTCCAAACGTTATACTCTCTCTTACATGGATGATATCCTCTCATACGAACGTTATACTCTCTCCTAAGTGAATGATATCATCTCATACGAACGTTATACTGTTTCCTACGTGGATGATATCCTCTCATACAAACGTTATACTCTCTCTTACATGGAAGATATTATCTCATCCAAACGTTATACTTTCTCCTACATGGATGATATTATCTCCTGCAAATGTTATACTCTCTCCTGCATGGATGGTATTATCTCATACAAACGTTATACTCTCTGCTTCATGGATGATATTATCTCCTCCAAACGTTATACTCTCTGCTACATGGGTGATATTATCTCCTCCAAACGTTATACTCTCTGCTACATGGATGATATTATTTACTCCAAACGTTATACTCTCTCCTACATGGATGATATCATTCCTCCTCACTATAGCTTATTTTTTCGACAGCAGCCAGATTTATGCGTCGTGGAAACTGTTCTTTTTTTCACATGAAGAAATCCACCACTCTTCTCCAAATACATCTTAATTTAAACCGGTAACCGGGAGGGAAATGTACATTCGTATGTCAACACGATTTGCTAACCCAAGGATGTATATCTTCATCACTACATCTTCTGTCCCCGGGGATATACAGGCAAGTAATAGGCGAACAACCCACTGCCACACATTGCCGTTGCAATGCCCGTTAGTGCTTGTTGTCCAGAGAAAATCTGACTGAACAATGTTTGATAGTATTATAAACGAAGTATATTCATATCACTGTCTAGGCTGTCAACCGGTACATCCAAAATCAAAATTCCTAAAACCAGTTTTATTACTAAAATTACTTCATGAATTATTTATTATATTCGTTAATTAGATACAAATTAAAATCTTTCTGCTTACGTTGTACAGGAGTTGCTAATACATCCGGTGAAGTATGGAAGCAGCAGAGACGCTACACCCTGCACACTTTGAGAGACTTTGGCGTCGGGAAATCCAGTCTTGAGCAGAAGGTGATGGAAGAAGTGGAGGTGTTAATACAGTGTCTCCGAGACACAGGCGGGGATACTTTCCCTATGGGAAAACTTCTCCATACGTCCGTCTCCAATGTCATCTGCTCTATCGTCTTTGGCAATCGGTTTGAACACGAAGATCCCAAGTTTGTCAAGTACATGAAGGCTATAGATGAGAATATAGAAAGTGTTGGGTTTGCCGGACCTATAAACTTTTTGCCCTGGTTGAAGTATATTCCTGGAGACTTCTTCAAATATCACAGGACGCTCAGAAACGTAGATATGGTGGAGGCATTCATACTCGATGAAATAAAATCGCACAAAGAGACACTTGACCCCGATGAACCTCGAGATTTTATCGACGCCTACTTGTCTGAAATTGCAAGATGTCAGGATGATGAGAACTCAACGTTTGAAGGTGAGAACAACAAGAACGTTAACACCTGGATAACGTTTTAACGATGCAGTCATGTATGTCTGTTTACAACACGGTTTCTGTCAACCGTGAATGAAAGTTTCTTTGTACAGGTAACAGACTGGTTAAAACTGACTAAATTTAAGAGGATTGAATGTATTCGTTTCTTGTGATTTATTAATGTTTTTGTAATACTTAAGAATAGTTCACATGTATAAAGGCGGTTTAATATTGTGAAATCTCGGCCACTTTTATCTTAAATAGAATCGTCTCATGGCTTCTCAATTAACTCAGGATCCTCTCCGGAAATAGATGCAAGAAAGTGGATACATGAGATCCGCTTTGCACCCTGTATGAAAATTTGTTTGTTTTTCTCTGTCGTTTCACATTGTATTAGTTTTTATGTGGTTTTATTTTTGGTTTCTTGTTGTTTGTGCCTTAAAAATTCGTTTGTGCCTGTCATCTCGGAAAGACGACCCCAGCTATGACGATGTTGTATTGATTCCTTTTCTTTGAGGCATTCCGTCTTTTTGTATCTCAGATGAACAACTTCTCAAGGTCATTGGAGATTTGTTTGTTGCTGGCACTGAAACTTCAGCGACGACACTCCGGTGGGCTCTGTTCTACATGATAAACTACCCGGATGTCCAGACCAAAGTTCGGGCGGAGATTCATTCTGTTATCGGCAGAGGCAGGTTCCCGACTATGGCCGACCGCAAACAAATGCCTTACATGGAAGCCACTCTGATGGAGGTACAACGGTGTGGCGATGTCGCGCCTTTAGGTGTTCCTCACGCGGCTTCCAGGAATACCTCTTTAGCGGGATATGTGATCCCTAAAGGTACCACGGTCATCACTGTTTTCTCCAGTTTGCATTCTGACCCCAACATTTGGAAGAACCCGAAAATGTTCGATCCCAGCAGATTTTTGGACTCAGATGGAAATGTAATCAAGTGCGAGAGTTTACTACCGTTTTCTGCAGGTAAATATTATTTCCACGAAACTCTTCAATAGATTTAATCCTAGATGTGGTTTATCATAGTGCTTTTGTGAATCCATCAATAATTTGGCTTTTTTATATCATTTGAAGTGGTCCCCTTTAAATGTGACATGCTAAATAGCACTTTCAGTAAGTCCAGAGAAGTGACGTCTATTAAACTGCAATTCAGCTGAATGCGTTCTTTGTTAGACTAATTCTGTCTACGCCATGGTGCTCAGGGGTATTCAAGTTGTTATTATTTAATCATTTACGAGAACAGTTGTGGAATGAAATCCTGACTTAGCTAAAGAGCTCAGTTTTCAGCTGTCACACCATTGTCGCTGCCCTGGTTTTAATCCCTAGGCTACAGTCTTTCATATTGTGCCGAGCAGTATAGTTGGCTGATGCTATAGCAGTCAATGTTTTGAAGACAGTTAACTAAATATGTAGGACCTATTTTCAACATAGACTGACAATTGAACACAGTAAGTTTATTTAACTTGCAGAAACAAGTTTAATTGTGGAACATTTGTTTTGTTACAGGTAAGCGGGTTTGCCTGGGAGAGAGCTTGGCCAGGATGGAGTTGTTTCTGTTCCTGACCTCCATGCTACAGAGGTTTGTCTTCAAAGCTCCGAAAGGCATGACATCGCTTCCTGAAGAAAGACTCCTTGGGCTCACTCAATCACCCGTGCCTTACGAACTGCGTGCCCTTTTTGACGAATAGATAGATCATACTCCTTACAGCCCATGCGTCGCTATTGACGTTTGCTTTACATCGCTGCCACGAACATCAAATATTGTACAGAAATCTTAAAATACGCCGAGGTCACAGGGGTCACGGTGGTGAGGCAGGAAGTGATGGCAGAAAACTAAAACAGTCAACATTTGTATCTAATAATACTTTATACACATGCGTTCCCTTTGTCTAAAGCATGTATAACATGATTCCAACCAAAACCGGAAACAATTTTATTGACGAATGTTAATGAGAAGCCCACTTGATTAGGCCAACTCGAACCAGCTTGCTGCTTTTTATTTTTTTATCCAATTTAACGATGCAGTGTTGTAACAACTTGGCATCATGGATACGGTTCCTGATTGGAGAATGTCCACCGCAGAGCCTTATTCCGTCATAAAGTCTAGTACCAGGATAACAGTTGCACTGGACCCAAAATGGCGCTTGTGTTTGTTTTTTTTTCTTTACAATGCAACAGTTGTCATCACATTTAGATTTAAGTTTAGAATCCCTCAGGAAAATGAATGATATTTATCTGTGAAGCGACCAGAGGCAAAATATATTTTTAAAAATATAAAATTTGATGATAAACGGGCGAACTTTAACACACCATAAAGCTATATACATATAACTGATATACCAGTCTGTATTACCACTAGGGATGGTAATGCGTGAACAAATGTCGTTTTATCGTCTGAAGAAGACTCAGAACCTGACGTCTGGTCAGAGATGTCAGTGCCATAAATCGGAAATGCATCATCTTTCACTATTTGCTCAAAATGACTCGGAAGAATATTTCCTTCTGTATACCGAGAATCCCTCAGATCGAAAATGACATCGTCTTAATAAGTTCTATAGCTCAGCCAGCGCTCTGACGGCGCCGCTGCGTTTTCGGCTGACGGCAGCGTTTCTCAGATGCACTAACAGTTATATATTGCTTAAACAGGTTACAAGCTTTGTAATTACGACCAGTAGCTAAAGCGGGTCACTAATCCTTTAAGAATGTTTCACCTTTACGAAAGCAGCCTAGTTCATGGTTGGAGGAAACCGAGAATAGCCTGAAGGGGACCACCAAGCTCCAGACAACAGCAAGCGTCCTCAGTAGCCTGATGGGCAGCGGCGAATCAATGAATGAATTAATGAATGAAGATAAAATTAGGTTGGCGGTATACTATAAAGGGCAATTATTTACTTACTTTTTGATTGTTTTGATTGGGGTTTAATGTTGCACTCAAGAATATTTCGCTTATAGAACTGTAGCTGCTCTCTCGCTTTGCTCTCAGCACTTAGATGTTAGAGCCAAGAAAAATGCCTGGCTGGCCAGGTGTCAGTATAATGTGACTGGGTGGGATGTCCTGTCTTATGTCTTCGGCATGACAGCTGGATTGTAGGCTCCTTTCGAGGCCATGTGAAATAGCGCATTGAAATGCGTGGTGAAATGTTATGGTGACCGTGCAGCTGTAATGTTCCGAGCAAATATGTCATTCTCTCCCCTGATTAATGAATGTATGATTGCGTGAACCAATAACGATACTTTGGAATAATTTACAATATTCTAAGTTGATATCATTTAAACACAAATAATTTTGGCTCACGTAATGATATATTTGTTATTATGGAAAATCCTTCCATAAACAGCCGAAATCTGATTTTGACCTTACCTTTGTCTTCCGATACAAAAAAAAACTCACAAAAAAAATAATAAAAACTATAGAAATAAATAGCCTAAATAGTAACTTGTGCTGTAAGTTATTCTAATGAACCATTAAACTCAAGTCAGTGTGTGTATGCGCGTGTATGTTTGTGTATGAGAAGAAATAAGGGAACGTCCTGTATACTGACTTGTGTGTGCACTCGTGCGTGTGTTGAACAGAAACACACCTACATGTGCAAACACTTATAGCATTATTAACAACTCGCTCACCCTTCTTAAACCGGAACTACGCCTAAGGAATTATATGGTACCGCGTATACCAAGTCGTGTCCAGGCATGTAGTAGGGAAGCGTATATATCGTAAACGTGACGGCATTTGCTACAAGAACGTGAAATCTGACTAAAATACATTGTGTAATGTTTTATAGACAATGTTTTATAGATAACTCCTTCCTTTCGACAACCTTAAAACAGTCGATTACCATCGTCATGTTTTGCTGTCGTTTAGACCCATGCACATGAACGGCGTGGTTTTATCACAGATATTCCCTTGTCCAGAGCCATCATATGTGTATGTGTGATGCACAACTGGACACGCCTGGAGAAGACCAAGGCCTTCCACAGTTAGAAGATATGTAAAATTTCTTAAAACCTCTTCTGTTGCTATTTTGTTGCGGATGGACAAGTTTCTGTATAAGCACTGTGGCTGTTTTCTTGACTTTTCTTGAAGAAATAATTTTATTATATATATATATATATATATATATATATATATATATATATATATATATATATATATATTTATTTATTATTTATTTATTTTATTGGATTTGTGTATTACCTAGAAGGAAAGAATATTTCAATTACATGACGGCGGTGGGCATAATGGTGGGAGAAAACCGCACATGGCCCGAGGGAAATCCAGGTCTCTCTTCAGGTGGCTGGTAGACCTTCCCGCGCGGAAGCTGCACAAATACACTTGCCAAAAATATATTGTTAGTAAAACCTTAAATCTTACCATTAACCACGCATACTTGTTCTAATATTGTAAAAAAAACTTCTGTAAGCCCGTTACTTTATACCACAATAAAGCACTTTATTTTAAACATATACAAACCTATTACACACTAACATATAGCAAAGTGTTTCAAAGTCTATAACCAAAGGAATATTTTTAAAGACTTTAATAATGCGTGGCGTGATTTTAACGTTTGTCTGTAGTAATCTACATACACTTTTCCATACTATGACAAAACTGTTCAACAGCGGAGGAAATCGTTTCTGTGAACAAATCGTAATCATCGTAGTAAAGCAGAACGTTATTGTGTATAAATTGATCTCACACGTTTCTTTCAAATGACATTCAAAAATGTGGTTTCCAGGGTTGTCGTAGCCAGTATAGCACCGAAAAACTCCAGCTCCTTTTCTTGTACTGGCCTAGCGTCGGTGGAGTCTCCACACTCACAATATTAATTTCATACTCAACGAAGGTGCAGGGCGATTGTCTTTGTTATCGAACAAATCTCAAGCAACTAAAAGACGCCAAACCTAAAGACCTGCTTTCTCCACTCCCCGCACCGTCACCATACATCCCTACTCGATTTAGAATAGATTTATGATAGCCATGAAGGCTCCTGCGGTATACGCTCCTCGTCGACTGCCTCCATGTTGAGCAGCTACACATATATCCTGTTTCTTAATGAAGCTGTGGGAAGACGGCGGCATTCGCCCAGAAGTGTATAACGTAAAAGCCTTCATGGTATTAACACATATATTCTAGATGGAGTAGGGACGTTTGGTGGCGGTGTGGTGGGTGGGGAAAGCAGATCTTTAGGTTGGTGTCTTTTATTTGCACGAGACTGTAACATTGTGAGCGTTGAGACTCCAACGAGGCTAGACTAGTATAAGAAAGTATTTCTGGGTTAGGCCCAATATATGTCCGTCTATACACATGTCTTCTTGGTTATCTGGAAGATGTCCCACATATTGACCTGACAGGTAATGCATAGTGTCTGTGTTTGACTGGTTCATTATCGCCTCCACTGAACTATGCATATACGTGGATATAGACATGCAATTTTGTACACGGTGTCATCATCTTCACTTCTTCAGATATAAGTACTGATCGTCGTGAGAGGAGCCAGCAGCTGCCTGTGTCAACACAATTTGGTCAGAAATCACCAACCTGTTTGCTTAAGGTACATCATGACCTTACTTATTTTGTAAGGTCGACAGACTCAGTTTGAAACCAAGGGCTGTATTTTACACAGCTGTTGTAAGTAAACTACATTGATGTGACCGGAGATCACGCAGACTGCTCCCGAAATTTCAGTTATCATGTGGTACGACGTGTTGTTGACTAACGTGGCACCGTTGGCCGTCTTCGTGCTGGTCCTGCTGCTCTTTTTCCTGCGGTCCACTTCCCGTCCTGCCCACTTACCCTCGGGGCCCACACCCTGGCCCCTCATCGGTAACTTCCCCAGCCTCGGGAGATTTGTTCACTGCCTTACAGAGGCTTCGGCCTATGAACGGAGACGTCTACCTCCTTTACATGGGCAGTATGCCGACAGTGTTCGTTCACGATCTCGACAACATGCGGGAGGTGCTGGTGACCAGAGGTGACGAGTTTGCGGACCGACCCAATCTGATGATCGCTGAGAAAATATCTAAAGGGAAGGGTAACGTTGCTCTGAACATATTATAAATATTTATCTTATGCTTTACTGGAAAGCAATACATTGTCCACTTTGTTGATACTTTACATGGCTTTTCTGTAGGTAAGAAGGCACATGGTTGGGTTAAAATAAATTGTAGTTCATCGTCCCTACCTTCACTGCATTGACAACGCATACATGCAACAGGCGTGATTCATAATCCTTTCATTTGATATATTGACCGCTGCGCAAAAATCTTTATCCAAAATGAAACAAAACCATCTTTGATGCTCTAATACTGAATGATGAACACTCTTACTTTTGGCTGCCTTTCTGGCATCAGGAAATAAATGTAGATCGATGATATTTATTACCCTCAGCGTTTTGGGAGACAAACGCGTAGCTCATGTACTAAAGTATATAAAAGATGAATGATATCTGCACATGAATACCAATAATCCCTCGATCTCCAAACTGTGTCCCAGAGTGTACTGAGATTAACTATAATCTCTTCTTGCTGACGAAAGTCGGACGTAATATGTGCAAATCTGCCGAAATCTTGGAGTCAACTTTCCTTTTCTTTCGTTTGGCTCGTCCAGTTGTAAATATTTTTTCTCACTGGGGATAGTTATATCAAGCATGGTTGTTATTATCTCCTACAAACGTTATACGCTCTCCTACATAGATGGTATTATCTCCTACAAACGTTATACTCTCTCCTACGTGAATGATATTATCTCATACAAAAGTTAAACTGTTTCCTACGTGGATTAAATCATCTCTTACAAAAGTTAAACTGTTTCCTACGTGGTTGATATCATCTCATACAAACGTTATAATCTCTGCTGCTTGGATGATATTATCTCCTCCAAACGTTATACCCTCTCCTACGTGGATGATATTATCTCATACAAACGTTGTACTCTCTCCTACATGGATGATATGATCTCCTCCAAACTCCAAGAATGTATATGTTCATCTTCTGTAATCAGGGATATACAGGCAAATAATAGGCGAACAACCCACTGCCACATATGGCCGTTACAATGATCATAACTGCTTGTTGTCCAGAGAAAATCTGACTGAACAATGTTTGATAGTATTATAAACGAAGTATATTCATATCACTGTCTAGGCTGTCAACCGGTACATCCAAAGTCAAAATCCCTAAAACCAGTTTTACTACTAAAATTATTTATGAATTATTTATTATATTCATTATTTAGATTCAAATTAAAATCTTTCTGCTTACGTTGTACAGGAGTTGCTAATACATCCGGTGAAGTATGGAAGCAGCAGAGACGCTACACCCTGCACACTTTGAGAGACTTTGGCGTCGGGAAATCCAGTCTTGAGCAGAAGGTGATGGAAGAAGTGGAGGTGTTAATACAGTGGCAGGGATACTTTCCCTATGGGAAAACTTCTCCATACGTCCGTCTCCAATGTCATCTGCTCTATCGCTATCTGGTAATCGGTTTGAACACGAAGATCCCAAGTTTGTCAAGTACATGGAGGCTGTAGATGAAAACTTTAAAGTTGCAGGGTTTTCCGGACCTAGTGTATTCCCGGAGACTTCTTCTAATATCAACGTAGACGCCTGTGGCTTTCATATTGGATTTGATTTGATTGACTGATGTTTTACTCCTTACTCAAGAATATTTCACTTATACGACGGCGGCCTGCAGTCACGACCTTCCCACGTAGGGCCAGAGAGGAAGCCAGCATAAGCTGGACCTGAACTCACAGTGACCGTGTTGGTGAGAGGCTCTTGGGCCATTACGCTGCGATAGCGCGCTAAGCAACTGAGCCACGCTTTCATGTTGGATGAAATATATGTGCACAAAGTGACACTTGACCCCGATGAACCTACGGATTTCATCGATGCCTACTTGTGTGAAATTGCCAGATGTCAGGATGACGGGAAGTCAACGTTTGAAGGTGAGATCATCGACAAGGTCCTAAAAGCATTGTTTCTGAACGTCTTTTTGATGATATTGCCCTGGCTACGAGGTAATAGGTTTCCGTTACTTGTTTCTTGTTACTTGTTAATAAATGTTTCATTACACAAATAACCAGACTGTTAATATTAAGCAAATATAATTGATTCAGCTGATTCCTTTAATGTCCCTATTCGGTAGATGGGTTTTTTTTTTCGTACTCAGTGCACGTATATGACTGCAGTTTATATTATGGGTGGAAAACTATATGCACAGCCCCAGATATACCTGATAAATTTCCTGATTTTAGACCGCTGCGAAATTATTACAGGAGTTGAATTCGATGTTGGACTTACATAAATATTCTTGACTAATGTGTAAAACTTTTGGCTTTGTAAATCACCTTGTGACATCTAGACGTCATTTCCGAAAACAGTTCCTAAACTAAACCAGTCCCACGACTGAGGCAGTATGTTTCACACTACCGTCCAGGTCCTACACGCTAGAAGATAACTAAACATGAGTAAAACATTAGAAAAATGTTTTTCATATAAAGCAGTAATATCCCTAAACAGCAAATGTTTTTTTTTTTTCATTCCAGGCAATGAGTACATGTACTATTAAAGCTGTTTTTCATTTTTCCTGTGTGACAATTTGCAGATTGTGTTATCTTAGATGAACAACTTCTCATGGTTATTGCAGATTTGTTTGTCGCCAGATCTGAAACTACAGAGACGACACTTCAGTGGGCTCTGCTGTACATGATAAACTACCCAAATGTCCAGACCAAAGTTCGGGCGGAGATTCACGCTGTTATCAGAAGAGGAAGGTTCCCGACTATGGCCGACCGCAAACAGATGCCTTACATGGAAGCCACGCTGATGGAAGTACAACGGTGTGGCGATGTCGTACCTTTGGGTGTTCCTCACGCGGCTACCAGGAATACCACCTTAGCGGGATATGTGATCCCTAAAGGTACCACGGTCACCACTGTTTTCTCCAGTTTGTATTCCGACGCTAACATTTGGAAGAACCCGAAAGTATTCAATCTCAGTAGATTTTTGGATTCAGACGGAAATGTGGTCAAGTCTGAGAATTTACTACAATTTTCTGCAGGTAAATCTTAATCACCTCCATGAAATTACAGTAGATGGAAATTGTTGTCCATCCTGATATCTCTGTTGATCTAGCTTTATATTATAGGTTTGTTAAACTATTTGTTCTTATATAATTGGTTTGGCGATACAGTTGTTTATAGAATTTGTTTGGCGAACGTTTTGACTTGATTACTATATTCAACAAAATAATGGCATTGTGTTCATAATTATGAAAATAGGTGTTTATCATCATGTTATCCTGGTAAAAATAAAGAGAAAAAAAATAATTATACGACATCAATTTATTGTGACAAAATACATGACGTTTAATAACCCCTCAAAACAACGTATACAACTGGTAAGACTAGAAACAAGAAGTCAGTAACGAGTTTGATATCACATAGAGTGATTTTGCCAGCAACACGACGTCTCCCAATAGAGTGGGAAAATTCTGGAGGTACTCTACTAGAATTTGTGGCCATTGGTGCGCATGATCACGAAAGATCTGTGGGTGGATTCATTTTGTGTCCCACTAGTCTTCAGAACTCATCCCAAATGTGTTCAATCTGGTTAGTGCGGAGAAGGCCATTTCATGTTCCTCCCTGCATATGTACGTAGTTACCCATATGATAGCTGCATGATAAACATCTAGTTTCATAAACATACCCATATGATATTCACATTCCAAAGTTAAACTATTAAGCCTCAAGTGTGTAATTTACTTAGTATACGTCACTTATATGATGGTACGGAAGCCCATTAGTGTCACAGTGAAACAAAATTGGGAGTAAAAAGGTCGAAATAACGACTTTTATCTCTTTTTCTTTCTTGTCTCCAAATTTCGACATGGTGCCAATGACAAAGCAGTAATACGCAAGGTATATGTGCATGATTCTAATCGCAATACCAGCACAATGGCACAAGAAACTTTAAATTTCGACTTTTTTCTCATAATTTCGACTTTTTTCTCGAAATTTAGACTTTTTTCTCGAAATTAAGAAATTCAATCCTGGGTCGAGTCACACCTAAGCCTTAAAAGAGGAATTTGTAGCTTCTTCGCTTGGCGTTCAGCATTAAGGGGATAATGCAACGACTGGTTGACCCGTATCATTATAATGACTGGGGTGGGGAGGCTTACTTGCCTTCGGTAGTCGTCTCAGTGAAGCAGCACTAGATAAAAGAGCATTGGAAATCCGTCCCGCAACAAGGAGGCACATTACAAGCACTCTGTGGACTCTTTCGTCGTCATATAACTGAAAGATTGTTAAAGAGCTACTGCAGTGTGAAGATCTGAATGTCTTAAAAGGAGGGTTAGGATGGTAAGGATTGAGACAGTATGAAATCCTTTCCTAAGCCGTTTAAAAGCAACAATGTATTAAAACCGCCGTCACTAGTTTCGAAGGATAGTATGGAAACAAAAGTTTTCTGTCCTTTTGCCTGGTCTAACGTCATACAAGAACACTTCACGTCACCAATCCCTGACGTATAGCAACAAATGATGTCCCACTTTCAAACGTGCATGACGTCATTCCAGCATACCTGCCTTACTCAACCTCACATCTACTTGACTCATAGTCACATAAGGAACATTATCACGTCACATCAGGAAAATTTTTACGGAAACTGCCGTAGATTTTGTTTTTGAGGACTCTCCACTTATACGAGTTAAAGTTGTATTTGTCGTAAATCTTTTTAAACCCTGATGTTAGGTCTGTTCCCAAGAGTATCCTTCCTATCATCTTAATATTTCCGCGTAGCTTCTCTTAGGACTAAAGTAGCGCTTTAAGTACGACGTTAAACACCAAGCACTCACTCACTCACTCGAAATTTTGATTTCCTGATGGGTCAGTCACACACTCTGATGACACACGGATATATCGTAGACAGTAATACGCAAAGTGCGTATGCATGGTTTGCTCTTAATTGTGATCCTACTCGCGGTCGTTGCATGATACAAGAAAGTCGAAATTTTGAGAAAATGTCGAAATTTCGAGGAAAGATTTCGACTTTTTTACTCCTTAATTTTTTTTTTTCACCGTGACTCTAATGGGCTTCCGTAGTCTGGTTATTGGAAAGAGTGAAAACAAAACCAAGATGAAACCAACCCATCCTAACAGGTACCAAAATATGAGGGATCCAGTTTCTACATGGACTGATTTTTGGTTGCACGGATAGGTTGGTTTAAATTAAATAAGTTTCAATATAGATTTATTTATTTGATTGCTGTTTTACGCCGTACTCAAGAATATTTCACGTATACAACGGCGGCCAGCATTATAAGGGGTGGAAACCGGGCAGAGCCCGGGGAAAACCCACGACCATCCGTAGGTTGCTGACAGACCTTCCCACGTACGGCCGGAGAGCAAGCCAGCAAGAGCTGGACGAACTCACAGCGACCGCATTGGTGAGAGACTCCTGGGTCATTACGCTGCGCGAGCGCGCTAACCAACTGGGCCGCGGAGGCCCCTTCAATACAGAAGATTTGCGTATCTTGTTACAGGTAAGCGGGTGTGCCTAGGAGAGAGCTTGGCCAGAATGGAACTTTTCCTCTTTCTGACCTCCATGCTGCAGAGGTTTGTTTTCAAAGCTCCAGAGGGTGTGACATCGCTTACTGAAGAAAGAATCATTGGGGTCACCCAAAGACCCGTGCCTTACGAACTACGTGCTATTGCCGACGAATAGCTAGAAAGTCACAAATCCGAAATTTGACAAAATCTTCTAGGCGGCAAACGTATTGCTCACCACAACCCTTTCAAATCACTTTCATTACCTGAGGAGCACGGAGAGAAAGTTAGCGTCACATGATGAGGCATTCTGCTTACTAAATTTATGCATTGGCGTTTAAATAAAATATACTGCAACAAGTACCAACATCAATTCATATTGACGGACCTCGATGGATCAGTTGGTTTAAACATTATCTCACTCAGGTTATGCACAAATGATTGTGCTCGAACCCAACTCTCGCTTTTTCGGCTGCTGCTTTAAGTCAGGAGGTTTGTCATATGCCTGGTGAACGTGAGCGGTTTACTCTGGTTTCCTGCGCCCAGAAGCCAAGTCACCGTCATATGAGTGAAAAATTCTTGAGCACGGCGTTACGTAAGCGAATAAATAATGCGCTCAAGGATACTAACGAAACGTGAAGATGACCCGGTAACGATACAGTAGATATTTAATTGACCCATCACCTGTCCAACTAGTGACACTTTAAGTTCTTTAATGTTAACTTTAACTCTCACCTCCTTGATTCTCTCCATCGTTCATCCACTCTAACACCTTACTGTAAAAGTTTTTTCATACTCCCATGTTATTATAAGTATAATCAAAATAGTTGCTCAACATTTCTGACAGGTCACATGGTAAACTTGGATTTACTTTACCTTTAGCGATACAAGAGTTCGAACTTGAAACTTTCCTATTCCCGACGACGTAAGTTAAACTCCAAACAGATATATAAATAGTCATAATTTTATCTTCTTCAGTCATTTTCCTTATTTCTGCTTAAAGGTTTAGTGCCCAGATTTACTGCTTATTCATAATTAGATACCCCTGCACATAATGTTTAAAAGAGTATAAAAAATATTGAAAAAAGGTACATTAGTCTCAGTAATATGGCACTTAAAATCACTAGATAATGAGGCTGATTTTATGGCTTTTTCCCGTCAAAACTCGGTAGTCTCCGCGGGATTACGTCATACGGGTCCAACATTTACGACATACTCCTCGACCGCATGCGCCGCTTTCTATACCGGTACCTGTCGTTTTACATCATTTCCACCTATAGCAAATCTAGTACAAAAATCTTGAACAACGCCGAGGTCACTGAAGTCACCCTGATGAGGCAGGAAGTGATTTCAGAAAACACAAGCACTCCGTCTCAACCTTTGTCTCTAACAATACTTTATACCTATGCGTTCTCTTTATCTAAAGTATGTGCAATATAATTCTAATCAAAACCTAAAACAATTTTATTGACGGATGCTGATTAAGTAGTTCCACGAGAGGACACAAGTGATGAGACCATGTCTACATGCGTCGAACAGGCTGTGAATATCAAGCTTGTCTACTAATGGAAGGGTGGGGGGGGGGGGGGGGGAGGGGCTTCATGGCTCAGTTGGTTAGCGCGCTAGCGCAGCGTAATAACCCAAGAGTCTCTCACCAATGCGCTCGCTGTGAGCTCGAGTCCAGCTCATGCTGGCTTCCTCTCCGGCCGTACGTGGGAAGGTCTGCCAGCAACCCACGGATGGTCGTGGTTTTTTCCCCCGGGCTGTGCCCGGTTCCCACCCACCATAATGCTGGCCGCCGTCGTATAAGTGAAATATTCTTGAGTACGGCGTAAAACGCAACAACATAAGAAAATAAATACTAATGACAATGATGTAAAGCGAAAGATAGGAGAGCGGCGCTTGTGCTGTTGAGAAGTATACATATACGAGCTGTCAGAGCTTCGCCATATAGTTCAGTGTTAAAAAAACTACAAGGATGACAACAAACACTTCGAATTTCTCCTCGGAAGAGTTTGCTGTTCTGCGCAGCGTTGTATAAACAGGTCGTCGAAGAGCCCAGGAGTCAGTTTTTTTCAAGTTTCCAGACGATTTGAGCATCAGGAAGGCATGGATTTACAGCGCAAGTCGGAAAGCTATGAGAGGAATACAGCTGAAATTCCAAAATGGCACTGTGCGCAGTAGTTGTTAAAATACTATTAACTGAACTGAAAACTGATAGTATGAAAATTCTGTTAACTAAAAGTATGCAACTTCGCTATAGCTAGTCTCCATGGCACATTGCGCGTGGATGTTACGTCACCTGTAGAAGCCCGCGCAACCCAGTGGAGAAATATGCCAACCTCTTGCATGGAAATTGTGAAATGAATCATGGGAAATCTGATGTGTCCGAAGCAATTTTGCAAACGGTTGCGACAAGAACTGGAAACACCATGAAACTGAAATTCCGTATTTACAAAATATGATCTCGCTAATCATTGTGGCTATGAAGTTAAGAATCCACTGACTATTTTTATATTTCCAAGCAACTCTAAAACAATGACTATCAAAGACACAGTTGTCCTTTTACAAAACTATCCGTTGTCGTAATATTTCTTAAATCTGTTTCAACACAACCGCGTTTGGACCCTTTTTCCCACCATGCATCAGCCGTTTCTCAAATGTTTGGTGCGCAATAAAGAGAAAAAAATACATCGTTGCGCAGATACGTCATATAATGTGTTAATTACGATAAAATTCAAGAAAGGAGTAAAGTGCCGTGGAGACTAGCTATAGGGCAGTTACATACTTCTAGGTAATCGACTTCTAATAGTAAATATCTGTACACTAACGCCGTCGTCCACATCGCACATTTATTTGTATTGTGCACGACTGTAATATGCCTCTTGTGGGATGGGCAATTTGGAATGTTGACATAACATGTACCAGTAGTCATCACATCTAGGTATGGGTTTAGAATCCCCTGGGGGAATAGAATGATATTTATTGTGAAGCGGGCAGAGGGAGAGAATAGTAAATAAATAGTAAATAATGTAAACACCCAAAATACACAGTGTAACACAGGATAAAGCTACAGTATACCAGTCCGTGTTGTCAGTGTAGTGTGAAATGCCTGGACAAATTAAGATCAAATTCAACGTCCGAAAACTCAGAATCTAAAATCTCGCCAGAGATGTCAGTTTCATAAAACGGACCTTTAACGTCGTCCAGTATGGATTCAAATTGATATGGCAGTATACTTTCTTATCTAAAATTCATCTGGAAAATGACATCGTTTTGATACGAATTTCTAGGTTATTTAGGCTAGTTAGACTTGGATTGGTTATCTATGACGCCACCCACTGAGTCGTACCGGGCGGCCGACTGCGAAAGGCTACGGCAGTAAATTTATTGATTTTGGTGGATTTAAAGTCATTATTACGTTTCTCGGAAGCCCTTCCTGTAACATAATGTTTAAACATGTTATGATCTTTATAATTAGAACCAGTAGCCAAATATGAACACAAATCCTCTAAAGTGATGCAGCCCCAACCCACACCAGCGCTCACTTTGATTGGTTCCGCTCCCATTGGTATAGTCACTACTGATCTGATTGGTAAGATAAATTATTAAATCTGGTTTCAACTTCACTCGTGGGATACATGCATCTGCTGCAGCAAACAGTTTTTTCCGGATTACTACATATAGGCCTCCGTGTAATGGGGACTCTTCAGCAGCATGTCAAAGTTGCCTCCCTTTGTTTACAACCCTCTTCAACAAGCACTGTGCTATACGTGTCACACTTTAAGCCACATAACACGCTTCGTTGACCTACCTTTGTTTTGCTCAGATAGGAAAGTTTCCAACCCAAAGCCGTTGAGGGCAGCAATGTGGTACAGCGTCTTGTTCACGAACGTGGCGGCGGTGGCCGTCTTCGGGCTGGTCCTACTGCTCTTCTTCCTTCGATCCACCTCCCGTCCTGCCCACCAACCCCCAGGGCCCACACCCTGGCCCCTCATCGGTAACTTCCTTAGCCTCCGGGGAGATCTGTTTACCGCCTTACATAAGCTTCGGTCTCAGTACGGGGACATCTACCTCCTGTACATGGGCAGTACGCCGGCAGTCTTCGTTCATGGCCGCGAAAACTTGCAGGAGGTGCTAGTAACCAGAGGTGACGAGTTTGCAGACCGACCCAAACTGCTGTTCTCTGAGATCCTGTCTAAAGGCAAAGGTACGTGGTATACTGGTAGCTACTGTGATCAGGTACTGGCGACTGTAACGTTATGTGATCTGTTCATGATGACGGGGCCCGCGATGCGTGGATGTAATTAGTATAATGTCTAATATACTTTTAAGTTGTGTGTTTTTTTTTCTTCGAAATTTAAGGTTTTTGTAAATTTCCTTGGCGCAAGGTCAATCTACGCCCGGCTTTAGTTGCTACAGTGCCGAAACTTGTGTCCAGGAAAGGGGGAACATGAGTACACAAAAACTGTTGACACTTTTAGTAAAAACGTATTCTTTTACAAAAATATAATAATTTTAAGACTGAAGAGCATATGCAGCTGAAAATATAGGAATAAGAAACATTAATGTTAGGAATAAGAAAAATTAAATGTAGAGTAAGAAAAATTAAATGTATAAATGAGAAAAATTAAATTTAAATTTATAAAGGAGAAAAATTAAATTTAAATTTATAAATGAGAAAAACTAAATGTATAAATGAGAAAAATTAAATTTAGTAGTGAAAAAATTAAATTTACTCGTAATAATAAATGAGGAGTCTCAGTGTAGAGTCCTTTGACCAATGTTAGAATGAATGAATGAATGAATGAATGAATGAAAATTAAATTTAGGAATGAAAAAATTAAATTTACTTGGAATAATAAATGAGGAGTCTCAGTGTAGAGTCCTTTGACCAATGTTAGAATGAATGCATGAATGAATGAACGTATGAATGATTTGGCTTAACGCCACATCGGCAGTATTTCAGACATATCGAGAACAAGATAAATACACGAGGCGGTTGAGGTTTTCGATACGGTAGTGAGAACATCAAAAATGAAACAAAAATAGAAGCCAGCTCTTTCTACCTTGTGTGAAAATTGTAATACTGGGAAAGCAAACAGTTATAATCCTGCTGGGACACAATCTACCGAATCTTCTTGTACGGTATGCCGAATTGGCATACGCCAGCGGTTAGATAGTTTTGACATACCATACAGCTGAGAGAGGTAGATACCTATTTTCATAATGTATAGGTTACTTCCCTTGACGGAAGGTATGAGAGGAATTATGCAATACTGTTTGCATTTGGGAGTACTCGTGTGATGGAATTTAATTAACCACAGTGGTTAACTGTGACTTATCCACCTGTGTAATGTCTTGTAAGGCTAACTGCTTTTGAATCATTGTAATTTGCTTCCGTGCATTGAGAAACTGACAAAAATATATTGCAATATTTTCAATAACCCATATGCTTTGATGCTGAAACAAAGGACAGATACCTGCCGTCAAATGATATAAATATTTGAAAAGGCAAGTAACCTATTTATTACGACAATATGGAATTCCGTGAGTAAATTCCGTCACCCTAGTACTACCAAATGCTGACAGCATTGGATAATTACCTTGATACACACTGTTAATAAAGGGAAGTAACGTATGCACGACGAAAATACGAAATATTTCCAGGCTGCTACAGTCAGCCGACCTTTCGAAATCAGAGCACATTCAAGGAATTAGCTGCATGCGTGTAGTAAAGGTGGTGCCAAAGATACAGAGAAATCTGTGCACTGCGATTTTTTGCTCAGCGATAGCGGATAACGGCAAAAAGTACACTTGTTACTAGGAAAATACGTAGTTAAGTATTTGAATTGTCACTCTTGCAGCCTTATATTATGGTTCACTGGCACTTGCTTTGTCTTTGTGCTGACCGACAGTCACGAAAACAATGGATATGCTTTTTCAATTCTGCACAAAATACATAGGTACCACAAAAAGCTCTTGGCGTAGCAACCGAACCAGTCTGACCTGGACTGGAACATTCGACCTTATTTTTCAACAGGCAGTCAAGGAGAGCGAAGCTTTATATAACTGAGCTAGTGATAGTAGACCGTCTATAATGTCATGTTCTTTCTTGCCACAGGTGTGGCCAGTGCGTCGGGTCAACCGTGGAAAGAGCAAAGACGGTTCGCACTGCACACCTTGAGGGATTTCGGGTTCGGCAAAATGAGTTCTGAGGTCAGAGTCATTGAGGAAATCAAAATCCTCTTGCGGTGTCTGACAGCCACGAAGGGGTCGACATTTTCCATAGGTAAACTGTTCCACACATCTGTCGGGAATGTAATTAATTCTCTGGTGTTCGGAGATCGCTTCCAGCATGACGACCCTAAGATGGTGACCTGCACGAGGTCAATTGAGGAAACCTTAGATAAAATTGGAGGTTCAGGTGCAGTGAACTTTGTTCCATGGTTGAAATACTTGCCCGGGGATTTCTTCGGGTTCAAAAATATTATGAAAAACAAGGACCTGGTGGAGAGTTTTCTGATAGATCAGATACAACAGCACAAGGAGACGCTTAATCCCGACGAGCCCCGGGATTTTATCGACGCTTATTTGTCTGAGATGTATAAAGCTCAAGAAAAAGACCCACACACGACATTTGAAGGTGAGTGGATTATCTTTTCATTTCTAGCCTTTGCAAACGTCCAAGAATTTGGGACAAAACAGCATTTTTTAAACTCCTACAGGCCACTGCGGAGCCATGATGTTCGATAATAACGAGTTCTCGCTGCATGCAAAATTAAGTTTTGGTCTCAAGTGATCTCTGTATTCGTTTCAGTCGATTGTGGAAGGGTCTCAAATACAGCTATTTCAGGTTTAATTGGACGTACGATATATTTATTGTTGTGAAACGTCATAATCAAGCATTTTAAACTTATAAGATGACGGTTAGTTTCAAAGGAGGAGGAGTCGGGGAGCCAGGTGTAAGTTACCTGCGAACATCCCTACATGTGAGATACAGATGCGCACACCATATTGGTCTTCAATGAACGATTGACAGCGCAAATGGTCACACCGGCTTAGTAGTCAGGTTGTTACCAGTGTTAAAATCCCGTCCTCTCTGAATCAGCTCTGACTTAAGGTCGAAACGTTTGTCAGGCACCATGTGGAGAAGGGTGGATTGATGAATTAATATTAACAAATTATATTTCAAACTGCTTTTCAAAGAGACCCTTGTTACTATGATGGTTTTTTTCTGTCACTGCTTCCGTCTTTTTTTTTTTCATCTCAGATGAACAACTTCTAAAAGTAATTGAGGATTTGTTTGTTGCTGGGACTGAAACTACAGCGACAACTCTCCAGTGGGCGCTGGTCTACATGATAAACTACCCGGATGTCCAGACCAAAGTTCGGGCGGAGATTCGTTCTGTTATCGGAAGAGGCAGGTTTCCGACTATGGCCGACCGCAAACACATGCCTTACATGGAAGCCACTCTGATGGAGGTGTTGCGATGTGGAGATATTTCACCATTGAGTGTACCTCACGCAGCGTCACAGGACACCTCTTTAGCGGGGTATGCAATCCCCAAAGGTACCATCATCATGACCCCCTTAATCAGCTTACACAAGGACCCACAGGTGTGGAAAGATCCCGAAGTCTTTGATCCCTGCCGATTCCTGGATTCTGATGGAAATATTGTCAAGTCTGATAACTTGTTGCCATTTTCCGCAGGTAATTCATTTGATGATTCACTTGTATTTTCCGGTGTAAGGGCGTGGGGGTGATAGAAATAGTGCTGTTTTAGAAGGATGATGTTTTGATGGCAATCAAGAGAAGATAGATGGCTGATGATGGAAATATGACAATAAGGTATAGTGTGGGAGTTATAATGTGCCGATGTATCGGGTATGAAAAAGTCATAACGTTAGGCTTTTGTGAGAACGACGAGAACATAGTAAGATGATAACGGAAGGCTTATGGGAATGTGAGTCGGGCATATAGCAGAGATAATCAAAAGATTTTGGGAGAATAGGGAGACGGTCAGATGATAATGGAAATGTATTGTGAAAATGAACTGAGCATGATATAATGATAATCAAAGGCTTTGGTGAAAATAAGAAGGATGAGAGCCTAATGACTGGCGTACTATTACCCGTGTTACAAGGATGTTCTGTGAAACGCTTCACTCTTAGCTTAGCCCGCGGCCTTGTCCAAAAGCATGGACACTTCCTGCTTTACTGCACTTAGCACATCGTAGGCTACACGTGGCGAATGTTGATTGATTGATTTATTTGATCGGTGTTTTACGCCGGACTTAAGGATATTTCACTTATACGACGGCGGCCAGCATTATGGTGGGTGGAAATCGGGCACAGCCCGGGGGAAACCCACGACCATCCGCACGTTGCTGGAAGACCTTCCCACATATGGCCGGAGAGGAAGCCAGCATGAGCTGTACTTGAACTCACAGCGACCGCATTGGTGAGAGACTCCTGTGTCATTACGCTGCGCTAGGGCCCTAACCGACAGAGGCACGGAGGCCCCTACGAGGCGAATGAAATCATTATTTCATTATTATACTGTTATATATGACTATTTAACGTCTTCATGTACTGTTAGTCTGCGGACCTTTGTGAAAGCGTAACAGGCCTTGTTATATAAGTACAGCGCGGACCTGACGGAAAGCACCTTGTTCAATGCTCTGTTTATTTAACTGGCTGTTCATTGGCTGTTAATTCTGTGTCTAAGAATAGTTGAATCCACCTGGACCGTACATAAGCCGTGTTTTCTGTGCAGAGGGGAGGTATTTTTGCTGCATCCACTGGGAGCCAGTGGCTAAATATTTACAATGGGAGATTTTGATCCTAAACAGTTTGTTAATGCGCCCGATCAGGATGTTTTTGAGAGTTTAAAGAAGGAAGACTTGGTTAAGTTAGGGACATTTTTAGGTTTGTCCGTAAAGTCTTCATGGAGGAAAAGAGATATGCAGTATACCTTGTTGAAGCATTTAGTGGAGATAGGTAAGTTTGATAGTTCTGCATTATCTGATTATGAGTTCGAGGGTCAGTCTGATGCCGAGCTTAAGTTTAAGTAATTTGAGTTAGAAAAGTTGAAAATGCAGAGAGAGGAAAGAGAGAGGGAGAGGGAAGTGCAGAGAGAGGAGAGGCAAGAAAGAGAGAGGGAAAGAGAATTGGAGTTCCAAATGAAAAAGTTAGAGGTAGAGAGAGATGAGAAACCGGGTCCTTCCGGTAGACAGGATTCAGGATTTGATGTGACCAAATACATTCGGTTAGTTCCATCCTTTCAGGAAAAAGAGGTGGAGAAGTACTTTCTGCATTTTGAGAAAATTGCAAATAGCTTGAAGTGGCCTAAAGAGTTCTGGACTATGTTATTACAGAGTGTGCTAATTGGAAAGGCCAGGGAAATTTACACTCAGTTAAGTGTAGAGAATGCTTCCAATTATGACTATGTGAAAGAGGTAATTTTGAAGGGTTATGAATTGGTGCCTGAAGCTTACCGCCAGAAATTTCGTAACTGTGAAAAAGGTAGAGATCAGACATACGTTGAGTTTGGTCGAGCTAAGGAGCAGTTGTTTGATTGCTGGTGTATAGCCAAGAAAATAGGCAAGGATTTTGAAAGTTTGCGTCAGCTTGTGCTGGTAGAAGAGTTCAAGCGTTGTATTCATAGTGATGTAAAGGTGTTCGTTGATGAGCAGAAGGCGAGTAAACTTGAAGAGGCAGCCAGTTTAGCTGATGATTATTCCTTGACACATAAGGTTACATACACGGGTAAGCCATTTAATTCATTTACACGTAGAAATACCCAGTCATGGGTAGAGGTAGCTCTGCACAGAAGAGTTCTACACCAGGCTCCAGTGGTTCTACAGCTCATGGTTCACGTAGTTCAGATTGGAATGGTAGTCCTCGAAATAGGGTCACTTGTAATTTTTGCAAGCGGGTAGGTCACGTGATGAGTGAATGTTACAAGTTGAAAAGGATACGGGAAGCTCAGAATGAGTCTAAGCCCACAGGTCTTTGTGTTACTATGCACAAAACATTGCCGGAAGTTACATCAGCAGTTAAAAGCAGATCTGAGTTAGCTGATATGGGATTGGATAAGATTCCCAAATGCTCTATGGATAGCTTTGCTCCGTTTATCAATTCTGGTTCAGTGTCGCTTAGAAGCGACATGTCTGGTGCTACCCCTATAAAGATATTAAGGGATACTGGGGCATCTCAGTCTCTGTTGTTGATGAATACTCTGCCCTTTTCTGAAGAGTCGTACTCTGGGGTTCGTGCCCTTATTAGAGGAGTAGAGTCTAGTGACTTTGTCAGTGTTCCCCTTCATGATATTTATTTGTCTTCAGATTTGATATCTGGACCTGTCAGGGTAGGCATTAAGCCTTCATTACCTTTTGAGGGTATTCATTTGTTGTTGGGAAATGACTTAGCACATGATAAAGTTACTGTTGATTCCTTAATGGTTGACAAGCCTTCTCTGAATTCAGTCACAGAGCCAGTTGAAAGCGAGATAGCGGGTTTATATCCGTCCTGTGTTGTTACAAGAGCTATGTCTAGAGAAGTCAGTACAGACCAGGGTAGTACTGTTGATTTGAGTGAGACTTTTCTCAACAACATGTTGGGTGGAGATTCTTCCAAATTAGACAGCCAGCAGGAAGTAGATACTAATTCTGTTAGTGGTGATCAGTCATTTTGTAGGACTGAGTTGATTGCTGAACAACACAGTGATCCAAGTATTTCTTGCTTGTTTAATGATGCAGCTAAAGATGGTGAATCTTTACCTGACCCATGCTACTACTATGTCAAGTCTGGCATATTGATGCGGCAGTGGAGGCCTCCCGATGTTTCGTTGGAGGATGAATGGGCAATTAAGCATCAGGTAGCTGTGCCCAAGTCTTATCGTAAAGACATACTGACCATAGCGCATGAAACGCCGTTAGCAGGTCATTTAGGTGTTAATAAGACCTATCATAAGACTCTCAGTCATTTTTATTGGCCAGGAATAAGGAAAGATGTTACTGAATTTTGCAGGTCTTGTCATGAATGTCAGTTAGTGGGGAAACCTAACCAGACAATCCCCAAGGCAGCCTTGAGGCCTATTCCTGCAATTGGTGAGCCATTCAGTAGAATCTTAATAGATTGTGTTGGTCCGCTACCTAAGACAAAGTCTGGAAATCAGTATATGTTAACTATAATGTGTACTTCAACTCGTTTCCCTGAGGCAATTCCATTAAGGAATATTACTGCAAGACTGTAATTAAGGCTTTAGTTAAGTTCTTCACCATGTTTGGTCTGCCTAAGTCAGTACAGTCAGACCAGGGTTCAAATTTCATGTCTGGTGTGTTCCAACAAGTTATGCATGAGCTAGGTATTAGCCAGTATAAATCCTCAGCTTATCACCCACAAAGTCAAGGAGCACTAGAGAGATTCCATCAGACACTGAAAAGTATGATAAGAACTTACTGCTTTGAGACAGGAAAGATTGGGACGAGGGTGTACCTTTGTTAATGTTTGCTGTAAGAGAGTCTGTACAAGAGTCACTTAGATTTAGTCCATTTGAGCTTGTGTTTGGCGATACTGTGCGTGGTCCACTACAGTTGTTCAAGGAAAAGTTTGTGTCTGGTGATAGTGACAATGTTAACCTATTACAGTATGTGTCAAGATTTCGTACTAAGCTCAACAGAGTATGTGAGTTAGCCAGAGAGAATCTTACAGCTTCTCAGAAGAGTTATGAAAACTAAGTATTGACAAGAGACAGTAAGACGCAGATTTGAAGTTGGTCAGAAGGTATTGGCCTTACTTCCAGTTAGTGGTAAGCCACTTGAAGCTCGTTATTTTGGACCTTATGTAGTAGACAAGAGGCTAAGTGATCTTAATTATATTATTTTCACTCCTGATCGGCGCAAATCTAGACAACTTTGTCACATTAACATGTTAAAGCCATATGTAGACAGAGATAGCACTGATCTTAATGTTGTACATCCTAGTGGAGTTGCTATCTCTTGTTTTCCAGTGCCAAGTTGTAAGAGGAAATTAAAGCGTTTTTTTTGGGCATGGCAGGTTATTATCGTAAGTTCTGTAGGAACTTTTCATTTGTTAGTGAGCCATTAACTCGGCTGTTAAAGAAAGGTGCTAAATTCTTGTGGTCCATTGAGTGTCAGAGATCTTTTGATAGATTAAAGGCCATGCTAAGCAGCGGCCCCATACTTGTAGCACCTGATTTTAATTTACCATTTAAGCTAGCTGTTGATGCTAGTGATATATCTGCTGGGGCAGTTTTGTTACAAGAAAATGAAACAGATCACGTTGATCACCCTGTATGCTTTTTCTCTCGCAAATTTGACAAGTGCCAGAGAAATTATTCGACAATAGAAAAGGAGTGTCTGTCCTTGATTCTAGCATTACAGCATTTTGAAGTATATGTGACTTCGTCAAGTTACCACATTGTTGTGTATACAGATCACAATCCCTTGACCTTCTTGCACAAACTAAAAGGTAAAAACCGAAGTTTGTTACGGTGGAGTTTGCTTTTGCAAGAATTTAATCTAGAGATTAGACACATAAAAGGGAAAGATAATGTGATTGGTGATTGTTTGTCACGTGTCTAGTTGGTTTTCTGCAGCTTTGTTTTTATAGACTGTGGTAAACGTTATTATTATTCATAATTATGAATATGTTAAAGAAAGTTTTATGCAAAACTTTCTTTCCCTGAAGGGTGGGGGTGTTATGTATGACTATTTAACGTCTTCATGTACTGTTAGTCTGCGGACCTTTGTGAAGGGGGGGGGGGGGGGGGGGTTGATTTGCACTGGCGCTTTTCCGGCCCAAAGGGCCGATGCGCGTCATTGAAAATGCTTTTAAGCTGGATAGTATATAAAGGGAGAGTATATTATTTAGGACAAGAAGAAGAAGTTTGAATACTAGTGCTATGGACATTGTAGCATTATAGCCGACGAATTTTGGGCTTGATGACTAAAAGAAAAAAAATTGTTTGCAGAGGGTCATTATTCACTATGATGACCGTTTCTTAATGTAGTCATACAATCCATATTTACAGTACAAGATGGGCAGGTACATGGGTTAAAGAGAGATTTTGGGAAAGGTGGGCGTTAGAACACTCAAGATGTTATAACATATACGGGACACAGAGTATAGTACAGGAAGAGCTGAACAGTATACATACACAATACCTGGACGAAAAAAAAACAGTAGAAGCGTCAGCTCATATCAGTTCTATTCGGGTAAAAAAACGACAACAACCAATTTAAAAGCAACAGATAGGACGATCCAACCATGTTAATATTAAAAAAAAAACGGATTATTAAAAACGACGACATCTGCTAAGAAAATTGGCCAGGGCCTGGAAAGTCTTATCTCGGTTCGCTTTAGGATTTAAAACAGATGCTAACGTAAAATGCCGAAGGCCAATGGAGTGTAAGTCCCGGTAAAGAACACGGCGAGCGTTAGAGTGCCGGGTACACGTAAATAAGAGATGAGCGATATCATCGTTAACTAGGCATGTGTCACATAACCCAGATGGGTGCAGATTCATTCTGAATAAATAGGTATTTGTAGGTACATGTCCAGAAATAAGGCGGAAAACTAGCGTTTCATCTCGTCGGGAACGTAATGATATTGGCGAATTTAACAAGACAGAACGATTATACTCGTGAAAAAACCTCCCCTTATTAGCTTCATCCCACTGCCGCTGCCAAATATCCACAAATTTAGGTGCGACATGACTCATAATTTCATTAATGTTTAAGGGCACGTGTATGGATATATCTAAAAAGGATAAAGCTCTCTTCGCCAGGGAGTCTGCCATTTCGTTCCCCACAATACCGACATGAGCTGGTACCCAGTCAAAACTCACAGAGACGCCCTGGTAACGAAGAGTGGTGCATAAATGTAGTATTTCAAACACAAGTGATGAAGAATTATACCAGACATAATTTGACATGGCCTGCAAGGAAGATAAAGAATCGGTAAGTATAACAGCCCTGGAAGGTTTTAGGTCGAGGAGAAACTGAAGAGCACAGATGATAGCTGTAAGTTCTGCTGTAAATACTGAGACAAAATTGGATAATCTAAAGGATTTGGAATATTTTAACTCTGGAACACAAAAAGCTGCACCAACTCTGTTGCTGCCTGGACACTTGGAGGCATCAGTGTATACCTGCAAGTACTGGGATAGGCTTGTATGTATATATTCCGTAGCACATAGTAAGGAAACATTCGGATTATCAGATTTTTTTTTATCATCGTTCAGAGTAGTCGAAATATAGGAAGGTTCTAGATTCCATGTGGGGAAATCAGGAACACGGGATGACTGCAAAGCAACATTATCACAATCTAAAGACGAAGATATGTTCTTTGATCTCAAACTAAATGGTAACCCAGCATAACTATTTAAGTCATGCAAGTTGTCAAAAAAGAAAGGTTCGAGCAAACGAGACGAAGCATTATTAACCGAACATTTGAGCCTGAAAAAGAACTTGAGGGTGCGCAGGCGCCGACGGATAGACAATGGCCACTCGTTACAGAATACCTGTAGAACGTTAAGTGGTGTGGTGCGCATGCCTCCTGTACATATCCGCACCGCTGCGCACTGAACAGAATCTAATTTTTCTTTAAGCATAATGCAAGCAGAATCATAGGCTTCACAACAATAATCAAGTTTGGTACGGATGAGAGAGCGATATAGCAGTAGTAATGATTTTTTCTCAGCCCCCCAAGATTTTCCCGATACACACCTCATTAAATTTAGAACTTTATCACATCTTGCTATCAAATAGTCAATATGTCTACCCCAAGTAAGCCTATTATCGAATATAACCCCGAGATACTTAAAAGAAGAGGAGATTTTGATCGTCGAGTTATTAAGGGTTAGACAAACATTACCAGTATGGCGCCGTGTAAACACAACAGCTTCTGTTTTAACAGAAGAAAACTTAAACCCCCAGTCCCGGCTCCATTTCATTATATCATCTAGACCTTGCTGAATATGCTTGACACAAGAGGCAAGGGACCTAGAGCAAAACCACATGGACTTATCATCAGCGAAAAGCGTGCAATTTAATTTAGGGGATATAGCATTGGGTAAGTCATTTATGGCTACATTAAATAAAGTGGGAGATAAGACACTTCCCTGGGGAACCCCATTCTCCACCGGAACCATGCGAGAATAACTCTGTCCCACTCGAACTTTAATAAAACGTCCGGACAGGAAATCTTTTAAAAAACCCAACATTTTCCCACCAATGCCAATATTACGCAGCTTAATTAACACCCCAGTCCTCCAAACCATATCGTACGCTTTTTCTATATCGAGAAACACGGCAAGTAGATAATCTTTATATTTAAAAGAGTGTCTGATGGAGGTTTCTAAATTAACCACATGGTCAGTAGTACAACGTTTGTTTCTAAAACCGCTCTGTACTGGACTAAGTATATTGTGTTTCTCCAAAAACCACATCAATCTAGAATTTATCATACGCTCCATGACCTTGCAGAGACAGGACGTGAGGGCTATAGGCCTGTGCGAAGATGTGAACGAGGGATCCTTACCTGGTTTAGCAACGGGCACAACAATTGCCGTTTTCCATTTAGCAGGGAGTTTCATACTAGACCAAACGGCATTGTAGGGCAATAGTAATATAGTCATACAGTGATATGGCAAATTGTACAACATGGAGTACGTAGTAGTATCCTCACCCGGTGACGAATCCGAACATGAGGATAAGGCCTGCTTTAATTCTAGTAAAGAAAAATCATTGTTAATTGGCATGTCATCAAAAAGAATATTATTAAAAGGATGCATTTCTTCAATATTTTCCTTATGGGATATAAACTCAGGAGAATAATTGTTTGAACTGGAAACGAAAAAGAAACTGTCTGCCAAAATATTGGCTTTGTCAATATTAGTAACATAATTACTATTATTATGAACAATAGTTGGGGTGTTATTTGATTTTCTTTTACCTTTAATCGAGTTTATTTTATTCCAGACTTCTTTGGTATTTGTATTTTCAGATAAATTCGAACAGTATTGTCGCCAGTGATCTCTCTCAGCTGTTTTAATCACCCGCTGTGCTACAGCTTTAGCTCGTTTAAATAAAACAATGTCTTGGTATAGGCGAGTGCGTTTTGCACGATTTTTTAAACGTTTCCGATTTTTTATAGCATTAGAACAATCGTCGTTCCACCAAGGAACAGGTATTTTACTAGACACCTTACCTGAGGATTTTGGAATGCATTTTTGTGCAGCCACATCAATGGCATTAAGTACATTATCTGCAAAAATATCAACATCATTATTATACACATCCTGAGAAAAAGACCTCAAACATTCTTCTTTGTATATATCCCAGTTTGCCCTTTTCACACACCATTTGGGAGGCTGGCCTACAGGATTCACATGGTGGTCTATATTACAGGTGACTAGAACTGGTAAGTGGTCGCTAGGACAAGGGCTTATGGTATCAACGAACCAATTAAAAGACAGACCTATATCTGCTGAGCAAAGGGTAAGGTCTAAGTGAGACAGATTACCAGAATGAGGATCTACACGAGTGCCCGTCCCATCATTTAAAACACACATTTCATAATCATTAACTAGAGCAGTCATTACCCTTCCATTGAAATTCGTTGTAATGCTACCCCATAAGGGTCCGTAAGCGTTAAAATCCCCACACAATATATAAGTGCTATTAATATAAGACATAAGAGTATCAAAATCTTTTCTATCAATACGACTAGAAGGATTGTATATATTAACAACACTTGTGGGTGCACCAGACCTCGTAGCAATATTAAAACATTGTGCTTCAATACTGTTAAAGGGAGGTAACTTTAGTTCTGAAAAGGATAGGCCATCTGTATTCCTATCCATTCTACCTATAAAATACCCAGGGTAAGTACCTTTGTGAAAGTTTGTTTATTTACTGGTTTTAGGGCCACTTTCCTGGCGGATATCGTGGCCCATCAAATCAGTGTTTTATTTTTTTTTTTTAACACATGAATATTTTGGTTACATAACAGCAGTGCGTTGGTATACTATTTACATATGTACATGAGTCAATTAGTGGGATTAACCTCTTTGTGGTAGCATGTTACATCTTATTCTATAGGTTCAAATGCTGCCATGGTCATTTAACAGAAAGGGGATAAATAGTAAGCTATTTACAGGGATTAACGTTATCTTTACATTAGAAATACATAGATCTGCATTAAAAAATTACAATGAGTTGCCTATACAGAAATTTACACAGAGAGAAAACAACATTAGTGCCTTTATTTATTGGTTAACAGTTTTGTTCTCTTGCTTCCTCCTCTGTGGCGTGGAGTTAAGGAGCTCCCGCCACTTATACCGGACGCCGTCCAGGAAAAACCAGCGTACTGGAAACCTGTGCCTGTAACAGGTGCGACAAGTATAAATGAGGAGCAAGGATGTCAGGCCTCATCCACTTAGTTGAAGCAAGAGATAGTCCTATTGTCATAATGTCTTTCATGTTTCTGGTCTTCGTTTCCTGGTTGTTAAGTTTCTTTGGTCCCATGGGTCTTCTTATTGTTTTCCCTGTCTTCTTCTTTAATTGATTTCCTTCTCTATTTCCAATTTTTATTTTTGGCCTCCCATGGCGGCGCAGACAGCACGTTTCATAGACCGGTAGAACAGTTCCTGGCCTAGAGTGTTTAGGTGCACTCCGTCGTTGGTTAGAATTTGTTTTTGTGGTCGGATCAGTCCCCGGTGTCTCCAGAAGGTGGCCAATTGGTTGTTTGTCAGCTTCTTGTTAATTTCATGGATTTTTGTATTATAAATGTGGACCGAAATTCGCCGAGTTACCTGACGGTAAAGAAGCTGGCTGATGTAGATCCTTGGAATTTGGAATTTCGTTTTAAGTGCACCAACATAGTCTAAAATATCAGCGCAAATTGCTGCTGCTGATTTGTGAGAGTCCGCATCGTTTCCCCCAATGTGAAGGATAACTAGGTCAGGTTTTGTCTCCTGAAGGAGACTTTCCAATCTTCCAGAGCATCTAAGTGTCCCAACTCTAGCTCCCCCAATGCCAAAAAACCGAATGTCCTGGCCTGTTCCAAAGTCGATTCTAGAGTTTGGGATCGAATTTCGAAGGATACTATTCTCCAGTCTATGAACGTAACTGCTGCCGATAATAAAGATTTTCATCCTTTTTATTTTTTTTTTTTTCCCTGTGAAAACAAATAGAGAAAACAAATATACAAGATAGTTGTATTTTTGATTTGCGAAGGGGTTTTGTTTATGAGATAATGTATATCTTAAGCAAGAAGATATTTGATAAAACAGATATTTAGGAGCAAATTAGTGGTATACCTACCAATCAGAAATTGATAGAGGGTCTGCCCTCGTATGATATATACACATTTGTAAATAAATAGAAAATAAATATCAACTAATAAGAATAGATAAATAACAACAAATAAGAGGGCAGATTAGTTAATGGAGAAATATTATTAATTACTACAGTTATCAACTTTTGTGGTTACATTGTTTTCGTGTGCTATGTTTTTGCAGATTGGTTTCATGGACGTTTTATCGGCCCTCAAGATCAAGGTATCGCCGATATAGTTGGGGATAAAGTTGTAGGGAGGAATTATGTATCTGTGGAATAAACGGCCCTCAAAATCAAGGTATCGCCGTTGTTAGTATATGTGTTTGGTAATTACGGAGAATGCACCGTTTTTAATCAGAGAAGGTGACGTATTGTTGACTAGAGCAGAAACGGCCCTCAGAATCAAGGTATCGCCGTTGTTGGTCAATTGTGTTTTATCAGATTCGGCTTTCGTAACCCGTCGATTTGATGTATTCTTTTAGTAAGGAGAATATTTGTGCTCTCAGGTGTGGTTTGGGGTTAAGGATAGTCTGAAGGTCAAGTTCACATTTGTAGATTTGCAGGCATTCTGCCAATCGTCTTCGTTCTTTACTGTGTTTAATACATTGTAGCAAATAGTGCTCTATGGTTTCATCATGCTCTTGACAGGCTGGGCAAGTTGGTGAAGAATTTTGGATTATAGTTGCTAGATGTGCTTTGAGCCCTGTTTTCCCTAGTCTCAGGCGTGATATGTTTTTGTCATCTTGGTTATTCAATAATTGGAACGAATTTAATTTTGTAATCGTTCCGTTTAATATTTTATAGTGCCACCGTCCGCGGGATTCTTTATCCCATTCCTCTTTCCACTGATTGTTAATTTGGGTATTGATCAATGTATATATTTCATTTTGGCTCAGGGGGACGTCTATATCTTGTTCATATTTTCGTAGGCTCGATTTTGCTGCCTGATCTGCAATTTCATTTCCTCGAATATTAACGTGCGCTGGAACCCATGCTAGAGTCAGGTCGGTTTTTTGTTTCTGTATTTTGTCAGTTAGCGAGATTATTTCTTGTAGGAGGTCTGGTCTACTCTCAGATTTGGAGTTTTGGATGGAAATTATTCCGCTGAGGGAGTCGCTTAGTATGGCTACTCGGTTTGGTTTGTTCTCAAGAATCCATTGTAGTGCCAGTGCCATTTGTGAAAGCATAACAGGCCCTGTTATATATGTACAGCGCGGACCTGACGGAAAGCACCTTGTTCAATGCTCTGTTTATTTAACTGTAGGTCTCATTTTATATATAAAGCATTGTTTACATTGTAATATTGAGTAACTGAGTCTGTTTTCTGTTGCTGTTTTCAATACCGTAACAATACAGTGAGTTGGAGAACAGCTGGTTAAATAAAATTATGCCACGAAGTGGTTACGTTTATGCACTGGATTCAATAATTGAAATGCAGTTACACGGAATACCGGCCATACACAAATGAAGGAAAATGTAGGAAAATCAAAAATAATACTTTGGACAAATAGGCCTGTATCGTTTTACTACTATACTGTTTAGTGTGATGGAGACAGCTGAACAAGGCCCTTCTTCATATGTAAACGCTGGGTCAATCCACAGCTGTCTACCTCGACCGGATATATCACAAAGAAAGTAGCTTGTAACTTCACTGGCACCAGATAATAGGTACGCTTTGACATTCAACTGGAAAACTGGGATCGCCAGTCCCGTTCACTTCTGATACACTATATTTCAACCAATGGGCACATGTCAAACGCCCGGCAGCAGAACGTTGACGTGATGTTACTGGCGTCAAATGTTTCCATGATGACGTAATGTGATAATGGAACTGTTGTGAGAATAACATGGTCAGGATGAAGCGAGGAATTCGTCTACAATGGACGCTGAATCGGAAGCATTATTGGGGAATTTGTGACATTGGGGGTGGTGGTGGTATAGCGTTATGCGACATTCTGTCAGCAGGTACTTTACAATGGACCATTTTAGTAGTGCGCGCTAACTGCATTACAAGAAAATCTGTTCTGCGTTCACTGGTTACGTGTGACCATTTGCCAACTATAGCTCACTTATTTGGTTTTTCTCATTCTGTAGTCCTTTTATATCTCTCGCCTTTTATAACACATTTATTCTGCTTTCGCTTTAGGCGTATCCATAAAGATAGCTTCTCTCCTGTAAGTCAGTTATCTGGCGTCACGCACCAAATAGGTAAATAAATAAATAAAAGTTTGATACAACTGTATACTGTCGTCAGTGTTAAGCCATCATTTATTCAATATTAAAACAGCTTGTTACATTACAAGTCAAGTTGGATGTCAATGTTTTGAAAATCTGTTGTGGTCACGTGTGCTATGGCTTGCTAAACTATGTTTTTTCTAACCATTCTGTAGTCCTTTTATATCTGGACTCCGTCTCCCATGCTCACCTTCTGGAAGGAATGACGTCCAGTAGAGCATGGCTTTTGAGGTTATTCAACAGATTATTGGTACTATGTTAACAGGTAAGCGAGTGTGCTTGGGAGAGAGCTTGGCCAGGATGGAGTTGTTCCTCTACCTGTCTTCCATGCTGCAAAGGTTTATCTTCAAAGCCCCGGAAGGTGTGACGTCATTGTCTGAAAAGGCTATTATCGGCCTTACCCGACGACCCCCAAAGTATAGTCTAAGGGCTGTCACAGCCTCCTGAAAGTGACGCCATCGGGTAGGTATTCTGTAAATAGCCACAATGTTATCACCTTCAAAGAAGTCGTTTGATACAATGTAAGGATACAAACAAGTACGTAAGCATAGATGGAAAGATTTTTGTGAAAGGTGAAAATCATATCAGTCTGGTTGATAACTATATCATAAGACTACATTTGCTAAATACTTGAACTTACCTGTGGGCTTTAGTGATAATGATAACGATATTGATAATGTAAGGGCGCTAATCCTTTACTATTTATACTTTCATTTTCTCCGTTAGAGGGAATTCTTAATTATTAGGTTAATTACTGGTATGTATGTATGCATTGGGTTTTACGGGGCACTTGACAATTTTTCAGTCGCATGATGAGGAGGTGCACATATACTGTGTCCTCGTGTCACAGAGCAAGTCCATGCCATCAAAGTGCTGCCGCCACTGAAGACACCAAACACGATACCCCACCCAGTCACCTTATACCCCACCCAGTCACGCTGTACCCCACCCAGTCACATTGTACCCCCACCTAGTCACATTGTACCCCACTCAGTCACATTGTATCACACTGTGCCCCACCCGAGGACATTATACTATAAATAACTCCGACTGCGAGACGGAGGCTGTAACGATAAGGTCACCCAAGTCGTCTTTAATTACCGGTGCAGAAAAACGAGCTTTTCAAACACAGTGGAAGAAAACATGTGGAGGAAAACAAAAAATGAACTCGGTGTCCGTCACTGACTTTATTTTTTGTTTTCCTCCATATTAACATTTCTGTACTGCATTGAACAAACACTATTATGTGTATATGCGTTGGTGGTTGCGTGCGTGAGTGCGTGTAAATGTATGCATTTATGTTGACGAGTTTTAGTAGTCTTTCATAACACTTTTATACATGATCGGATGACATTTGCCTTGAATAAGAACTCAAAGGAGTTCTTTGTGTCGAAAACATGCTTATGAAGTTTAACATTATGTATTAGAAAAAATGTTCAAAGTGTATTTTCCTTGCAATAAAATGCTTTGCATGAATGTATCGGTATTTTTTACTTTATATGCTTTCTTATTTCTTGGGTGGTTTGTGTGAAACATTGTTTTGGAAATTGATCTTGCGATTATTGCTCGAGACGTCCAATATAGTTAACTAGTTTCTACGCCCATGTCTATAAACCTTACTACTGTCGAAGAAGTGGAACATTCGGCGTGAAAGACATTTGAAATTTTTTCAATAAAATCAACTAAAAACTTACCTCATTTGCCGCAAAATATAGAAATCAACTTCGGAGACACCATGGTGATAGTCTCTAAAGGGAACACAAGTCATGTGATATGGCTCATTTGTATCCCCATTAGGCAGTATAGGTGTGGTAAATAGAGTACTGCATTTAATAAATATTGTTTAAAGAAAATTGAGAATTTGCATTGATTTCTTTATTAATTCCAACATATCTGCTGTACAACACATGATTTATACTACAATATTACATATACAATATGTTCGTCAGATTACATTACCGGATGTATCGATCATACACAGTGCATTTTGAAGGCCATTTTATTGTATTCATCGATTAGAGTTTTACTCGTACTCAAGAATAATTCACGTATACGACGGCGGCCAGTATTGCGGTGAGAGGAAACCGAACAGAGCTAGTGGGAAACCCACCCCCACTACCAGATTACGGACAAACCCTCCCATGTACGACCGGAGAGGACGCCACCATGGTGTTGAGAAGCTCCTTGGTCATTATGTTGCGCTAGCACGCTGACAACTAGACAACGAAGACCACAATAATAAAAAATCAGAACTGAAATTCGCATTGAAACTGAACTGAAAAAATGAAAGGGACGTATTGACCATTGAATAGCCACAGCTCCAAATTACCTTTAGCCTACCTAGAAGTGCACAGAAAAATGACCCAGCCATGGCCAGCCTATGTACTATCGACCGCTGTGGCCGCCCGGAGCTGGTATGATGTAACTAGGTTGGGGTGTAACTAATGTCTGGTGTCTTCGGCATGATACTACAGTGGCGGCAGCACTTTGGCTGCATGGATTCGCACTGGCACAGGAAGACAAAGTGTATGTACACACAACTAATGACTCCTTGTCGTCATGTGACTAAAAAATTGTTAAGGACGACGTAAAACCCCAAGCATATATACATACATACATTCTGTCTGACAAATACTTGCGAATATCTACATATATCTCGATTCGGCTTGTACCGCAAATTGAATCGCAGTGGGAAACGAGATCAAATGTACATACTTGTACCTTCGGTTTCGGGATATACTGCTAGAAGAATTCCACGGATTTTTTGGCCATTTACAAGCTCAAAAGAAATCTTCTGCACTGTCAAGAACTAGCACCAGGTCAAGGTCACAACAGCTTTTAAGCATTTGATTGGTCACGTCTTCGAGGTCAGTCGGAACATGCTCGACCTATTTCTTGGGGTCTCTTCAATAGAGGGAAGTAAATTTTTTAATTCATCAAACAGCAGTGTTTTCTACCTACATGAATTAAAAAAAAACAGTGATAGCACTAGACAGTATCTTGAATAATCATACCTGGCACTGCTATTTATTTATTTATTTCATTAGTGTTTTACGCCGTACTCAACAATATTTCACTCATACGACAGCGGCCAGCATTATGGCTGGAGGAGCTCGAGCAGTACATGGGGACAACTCAAGCCCATCCGCAGGTTGCTGAAAGACTTACTTATTCAAGTAAGTAGAGGGCATGTTTTACAATATGTAAGATTTGTTCCCCTTCGTAGAGGGCTGGAAAACTTTTTCATGTGGTCCTTCGCAAACGTTAAACTGTACAGACGCCATTTGTTGGCCCCACAACTAATGAGAGCGGGAAATCTATAAACTCCCTGTTCAAGACAGGGTTTGAACCCTCACTTCGTGCGCCGGCATTTTTTCGCATTATAAATGAAGGTGTCACGCTGCTTTTCTGGAAATGCAGCGACGAAATACTTGAACTAAATACTACCAATAAATACGGTTGTTCGTAAGACGTTAATTACGAGAAATTCAGCAGAATTGTTCAGGCCTTATCGTGATGACGCTCCATAGTACGATCCACCCGCCTTACGTACTGTAATAAGCAATGCTGCGGGGCAGTCATTTAGTTGATTTGGAGGCAGAAATTCTATGAGACGTGGCTCCCACTTGTTTTCCCACATCATCGCTGAATATTCTTAATGTCTCAGTTTGTGGAACTTGCAATGTTTTTCTTCTTTTAACCGCCAGTAAAATCCTGTCGACTTACGTATCTCTCGTCGATGTGGATGGTTACGCCTGTGATTGTCAGTAAAAAGTTTCCTGCAATTTCTTCTTCATCTTTAACAAAAAGCTGATCAAAATCTGGGCCTGTTAGCTAATTTAACTGTAAAACTAAAGCATCATCAGTCGTTTTGCTACAGGGCACGTGCTGTTGTTTGTAAACAGAAAGTAGTTCTCGCGTGACGTATCATAACGTCAAGTTGCTAACGCCGACGTGCCATTATCAAGGCGCTCAGTATGAACTATGCGGCAAGATCGCCACAGCTTTAAAACATAGACAACCATGGATGGTGTATGATAATTGAATTTATGGTTTTATTTACCGGTGTAATCTTTGATTAATATTATAGTTGTAATGATTAATTCTCACATCGGATGTACGATGCACTGATGATCGACTGGCTTTAAACAATCCTTACATATATGATGTAGGCCTATGACCACCTCCGCTGGATTAATCCACACACTCTCCAGATTGTGTATCTTACCGCGACCTGCACTTGTACGAAGACCAAAGCGATTCCGTGTCTTGCAGACTTTACGGCAGTAGTTTCAATTTTGACAATGTAATTATCCTTACTTGGATAGCAATATACCCCATGATCATATATATGACAAGAACGTCTCTCACCTTACATATCTAGCATTTATTAACTCCTGTGTTGTATATGACGATTTCAATCAACGTCACAAGTTATTATTGCAAGAACTGGCGTGTCAAAGATATTCCATCAAACGCCTTCACCTTAAGTTTTACATTGAGTACAATTCTCTTGTAAGTAAATATGGACATAACCTATGTAATAATACAGAAATAAATAAATAACAAATAAAACCTTTAGCCTTATAAGTCCACTACATATTACATTTAGCGTCGCGAGTTAGTGATGATATAGATGGCCACGTTTGCTCTCAAGTAGGATCCCTATATGGTTTGCCGCATGTTAAATGCGTATTAGCATATGCTCTAACAACTACCTGAACAATTCCTGGTAAGATTTATTTAATACATGTAAGCCCACACCTTTACTCAAACAAAGGTATGCTTCTAATGCGAAAAAGTACCATTAGGATTCGAACTCTTCCTCAAAGCCCTGCTTGTTCTTCACAATGACTTAGCTAACCCACTATACTATGAGGGCTGATAATAACCATCTGTACATCAGCCGTCGACCAAGATGAAGGTTTCAGGTTAATAATCGCTGGGTCAATTCCAAGAAAACAATGTTCCACACAAACTACCAAACGAACTGTAAGATAGTATAAAACTATTAAATTAAGACGGATTCATGCAAACAGATGCAGTCAGCAGCCTTTAAAAGACGCAAGGAATGCTCTAAGCGAATGACTGAAATCAGTACTCACATCACGTATCATGCCTAGTTTACAAGCTGTCGACAAACAAAACATTTATCTCAGGTACGCCTTGATTCTAACCTTCACAGGTTGGATAAACTTTGAAAAAAAAGCAGCTCCCATTTCAGTCCAAAATTTTCATTTTTGATCGAGAGTGCATTTACCTTATTGAATATTTAATATTACCTTATTGAAGGACACATCGTGTTCTACTTGCTGGATAAATTTGAAACCAGGTGTCAGGATTACCAGAGATATACGGCCGGTTGTAGGTAGGACTAAATGATTTTCTGTATTAATGGTGAGTACAACGTAAACCCCAAATCAAATAGACAAATCAATAGTGTATCGAAGGCAAATTACTATACAATCGATCGAGTATCCTGCTACTAGGTCAATCGGTCAATTACATCACATGTAACATACATAAATGTCAAGCTGATTGTTATGAATATGCAAGTGTGTCATGGTCTACTGATCTTATGCCCTTGTTATCGTATAGTGTAATGGACATCTAACTGCAGAGAATGGAAGTTGTTTGCAGGGCACCCATGCACAGTGTTTATATACTAAACACTGTGCGTTGTACACACGCTGCAAGGCCTACATATACCTCAATACCTCAATGTGAGTCTCAGTCATTGTTGTTCACAGCAGTGATGTGGTACGACGTCCTGTGCACGAACGTGGCGGCGGTGGCCGTCGTCGTGCTCGTCCTACTGGTCTTCTTCCTCCGATCCACTTCCCGTCCTGCCCACCAACCCCCAGGACCCACGCCCTGGCCCGTCATCGGTAACTTCCCCAGCCTACGGGGAGACCTGTTCACCGCCCTACAGAAGCTCCGTTCTCAGTATGGGGACATCTACCTCCTGTACATGGGCAGTAAGCCGGCAGTCTTCGTTCATGGCCGCGAAAACCTGCAGGAGGTGCTAGTGACCAGGGGGGACGAGTTTGCAGATCGGCCCAAACTGCTGTTCTCTGAGACTCTATCTAAAGGAAAGGGTATGTGGAATACGGCTTTGTCATAACAAGTAAAGTTTAGCGGTCAGTGGACTTTTTTCTTGCTTACCTGAATTTTTAAAAATAAAATGAAGCCTTATTCTCAGCCATGCCACCTTTTGTCAATATAAACGAACTGCTGAAGCCTACAGTGTTTGATCGCTCATCTTTATTATACCCGTTCTGTATGTAGTCATCGGTCAGTATGGATTAACAGCAATGATCAAAGTTCCAATAAAAAGGGGGTCATTTTGCGAATAGGAAATGCTAGCCACACTAAGTGGATTGAGCGTTCGCCTAATGTTCCTCCATTGATGGATCAGCAGTAAAACCTTTTATGTGTATAAGGTTATAATTATACTAGTATATAAAATGTCTGGTAAGAATATATATATATATATATATATATATATAGGCATACGTGAAATCTCTCTTGCCACAGGTGTGGGCTGTGCGTCAGGTGAACCTTGGAAAGAGCAAAGACGGTTCGCCCTGCAAACTTTAAGGGATTTCGGCTTCGGCAAAGTGAGTTTGGAGGGTAGAGTGATTGAGGAAATCGAAGTCCTTGTGGAATGTCTGACAAGCACGAAGGAGTCCACATTTCCCATCGGTAAACTGATTCACACGTCTGTGGGAAATGTAATCTGCTCTCTGGTGTTCGGAGATCGTTTCCAACATGATGACCCCAAGTTTGTGGCCTACATGAGCTCAATCGAAAAAAACTTCGAGGACGTTGGATTTGCAGGTCCACTAAACTTTATTCCATGGTTGAAATACTTGCCCGGAGACTTCTTTAATTTTAAAAAGGTTATGAATAACGTAGAGGTGTTGGAAAGTTTTACAAGCGATCAGATCCAACACCACAAAGACACATTTAATCCGGATGAGCCTCGGGATTTCATCGACGCCTACTTGTCTGAGATGTATAAAGCTCAAGAAAAAAACCCACACACGACATTTGAGGGTGAGTGGATTATCTTTTCATTCTAGTGTCTACAAACCGGTTTAATTTCTGTCAACTTTGTCGTTTGTGACTCTTCGAATATCAGAATGCCTCTGTCGAGTATTGTTAAAAGATACATGAAACATTTGGTTTTTATTTTGTAACATACACTAGTATTGTAAACTGATCACACATTCAGAGGAAGTTCACGGGAAGACCATGCATTCCCGACTTAGGATAAAATAGAGGGTTGTATTTTTAATTGGGTTGGCATACCTTTCTTCATTTCCCATAAAACCCTAGTCTTCGTTTTATTCCTTACAGTTTCATATGTCCTTTTAGTCCGGAAGAATGAAATACTTCAAACGCATTAGTCAATAAATAAAGCTTGATAAAAGATTCTTAAAATTTCGTTTGTGCCTGTCATCTCAGAAAGAGACCCAGGCTATGACGATGTAATAATGATACATTTTCCGTCTTTTTATATCTCAGATGAACAACTTCTCAAGGTCATTGGTGATTTGTTTGTTGCTGGCACTGAAACTACATCGACAACTCTCCAGTGGGCGTTGTTGTACATGATAAACTACCCGGCTGTTCAGACCAAAGTTCGGGCGGAGATTCATTCTGTTATCGGAAGAGGCAGGTTTCCGACTATGGCCGACCGCAAACACATGCCTTACATGGAAGCCACTCTGATGGAGGTACAGCGATGTGCAGATATCACGCCATTAAGCGTACCACACGCAGCGTCACAGGACACCTCTTTAGCGGGGTATGCAATCCCCAAAGGCACCATCATCATGACCCCCTTAATCAGCTTACACAAGGACCCACAGGTGTGGAAAGATCCCGAAGTCTTTGATCCCAGCCGATTCCTGGATTCTGATGGAAATATTGTCAAGTCTGATAACTTGTTGCCATTTTCCGCAGGTAATTCATTTGATGATTCTCATGTGCTCGATGATTTTCTCGTGCTCTACACTAAAAAAATCAATCCGTTAATTTTACAGAAAGTCTGTTGTCTGTGTAATACAAGAGTGTATTCTGCTATAGCTACAGATTATTCTGTTAACTGGAACACAATTATTCTTTTTATTCAAGATAGAGATTCTAATAGAATAACAAGATAACATGTTGAATATGACACAGTATTGTATAATATGACACAGTTATAACAGAATACATTCTAGCATCACTCATACAACAGACGTTCTGTTAAAATTAACAGATTAATTTTTATGTATATGAATCTCATGTAATTTATCATTCTCATGTGCTCTATGATATAAAGGGGTGGATACGATTATAGGGAACAGGTTGTGTGAGAACAATGTCGATTTGATACGTCAAAAAATGACGAGCATACATCTTCGCTCCAAGTTTCTTATTGTTTCTTAATGGATGTGAAATGTGTAGATGATGTAGTGGTAATGACAGTCTTCTGAGAATGAGGATGGCACGTTTAGACATTAATGGAAGTGAAATATGTAGATGATGTAGTGGTAATGACAGTCTTCTGTGAGAATGAGGATGGCACGTTTAGACATTAATGGAAGTGAAATATGTAAATGATGTAGTGATAATGAAAGTCTTCTGTGAGAATGAGGATGGCACGTTTGGACATTAATGGAAGTGAAATATGTAGGTGATGTAGTGGTAATGACAGTCTTCTGTGAGAATGAGGATGGCACGTTTGGACATTAATGGAAGTGAAATATGTAGGTGATGTAGTGGTAATGACAGTCTTCTGTGAGAATGAGGATGGCACGTTTAGACATTAATGGAAGTGAAATATGTAGATGATGTAGTGATAATGACAGTCTTCTGTGAGAATGAGGATGGCACGTTTAGACATTAATGGAAGTGAAATATGTAGATGATGTAGTGATAATGAAAGTCCTCTGTGAGAATGATGATAGCACGTTTAGACATTAATGGAAGTGAAATATGTAGATGATGTAGTGGTAATGACAGTCTTCTGTGAGATTGAGGACGGCACGTTTAGGCATTAATGGAAGTGAAATGTGAAGATCATGTATTTTGCATATGAAGTACCCCGACATGGGAGTGGTGGCGAATATGGTGAGTTGGTAAATATTGCTGGAGGTGTGCATGTGCTTTTAAAGAATTTGTCTCTCTTTATATTCATCCAAAATAACGCGTTATCCTGTAGCTAACTTTTCGGATAAGAGAGCGTGGCTTTTGATTTAAACAATATTTATTTCGAACCAACGAAAAAGGATGAACATCTCTCCGCAAATGTGGGAAAAGGGGTATTATTTTACAGAATATTGGTACTATTTTAACAGGTAAGCGAGTGTGCTTGGGAGAGAGCTTGGCCAGGATGGAGTTGTTCCTATTCCTGACTTCCATGCTGCAGAGGTTTGTCTTCAAAGCCCCGGAGGGTGTGACGTCCTTGTCTGAAAAGGCTGTTATAGGCATTACCCGGCAACCCCCAGCGTATAATCTTAGGGCTATCATGGCCGTCTGAAAGGAATGTCATTGGGCAGTCTTTTGTAGTAGCCTGTTGTGTAACAACAAAGAGCAGTCCACGTATTTACGACGAGAGGAGGAAAGGCAGAGCTGCCTACCTCTGATGAATCAAATGTGTAATGAAATCTGATTTTTATGTGTAAAAAATTCACCGTTTGAGTGTATTTCTTTTTACAATATATAAACACCCCTTTTCACACTTGGATAAGCATACACCAGAATGAGCCTAAAGGCTTTTTGGTCAGATCAAGCCAACCATGCTGGATTTATTTTTTACTGATTTGTTGTTAACGTCCTCCTCATGATTATTTCATTGGTGACGGCTTTTCCAGAGTCGGTGGGAGGAAAACCAAGAATTTACACACGTCCCTGGTGACCTTGCCACTCACCGGTAAATGTATTTGCCCTCACAGTTTTATCCTTCTTGATCCTGGATCCCCAGACAACTTTATCGGGATCAATCTTTGGTAAACACGCTGCGCAATCCATATACTAAGACTGGAGATGACAAGGCAGGAACATATCCAGGCACTTTTGGGAGAGCCTGTTTTGTCATTATTTGGGCACATTTCATGAATAAACCCAAAGGGACTTCTACCACATTTGTATTTGTTTTCGATTTTAGAATCTGGGAAGGCTTGTTTTACCACCCGGTTTAATGTACCTGTGTTGTAAGTGGCAAGTTCATTTGAATAATAAACTCAGTCATCAGAGTGTCTGCTTTTATCACTGACCGCTCTGCGCCTAAATTCTGTTTAGGCATGAATGCTGTTATAGATGTGTCTACCTTCGAAGTTTGTTTGTTAGCCAGATGACTTTTTTTGCGGACGTGTCTAGTGAGGTCAGATTTCCCGGAATGCGTTATCGAAATGTAATAATTACAGTACGAGCAGTGAGCAAACTGTGGTCCCTTCTTCGACGGTCTAATGTTAGGATAAGATGAATAGGGCTCCAAGTATTTCTGACCATTTCTCTTGGCTTTTTAGAGGCAAGAACTGGAGATTCATTTGACGTTCTCCTTTTGGTCGCCATTTCGCGCTATTTCCACGATGACGCGTTACGCATGCGCAACGGAGGCGGATGGCGGCGCTGGTGTACCATTAGTATCAAGGGGAGATAACCGATCCAAGAGAGTGGGTAAGGGGAGATTACGTTTCTTCCTCATACGATATCCAGTACATGTGGGCCTACTAAACTTCTAAATATTCGTGGTATAACAAGTTCGGGCGTAGTATTAACCATACACATTTCGTTAAAAATGCATGTGTGGCTATGGATAATTGTATGAGGATTGACCATACTGGCTGACATTCCCGAGATGCAGCTACATGTGTGTAGGTCGGATCACACCCTTGTGGTAACCCTTCACCTGGGGAACATCATCAGCTAACAGTGCCACACGTATATTGAAGGCATTATGGAAAGTATACCCCGCTCCCCCCAAAAAACCAACCGTGCTCAAGAATCTAAAAAAGAAAATCAAAAGCAACATCGCGGTATCGTGGCTACAGCGTGTATATACGTGGTACTTTTCGTCATGTTTGCAGGCTGAAGCTTACGAAACTTGTTTGAAAAGAAATACCTTTAGATGTGTTGGTGAGATATACAAATCCGCTGTTAAATAAAACTACTCAGATAGGTCAACTCTCACACATTACTCTTAATTGTGTTCAAATTGTTGTCAGCGCAGCGGAAATGCAAGAATAGAGTACTAACTGTATCCGAATCGTTTTCAAATCATTGGAACATGTATTAAAACGGTTTGTTGATTATCAAAGGCTGTTAAAAGATATAATCATAATATCAGTGGCCTATCTCGTCATTCTTTACTCTATCACCCACTGATGAACAGGTCAACTTCAGGATTTCCCCGACATGAATCCTTAAACGTTACGTCAACCACTGAAGCGCCGCTACACATCAGCTGTCGCACGAAGAATGTTTACCCAGATTGCGGCAATTATGTCCCTGACTACTCACCACACTAACTGCTACAAACCCACTGGCAGTAAGTTTATCCACTTGTTAACTAATAGGAATATTATAACAACACTATTATAGTCTTCTAACACTTGTGGACGAACCGGTCGAATGGCTGTTGTTGGTGTCGTCTTGACTTGGAGTCGATCGACAACGCAGAAGCACAGTGACCTTCCACTACAACCTGCCGGCGAACATACAAGCCTATCTTTTTTCAAATTGCGGTATTTGCCTGACCACCCATCTGAAAAACTTACGTTTCAGTTCAGTATTTTAATGTTGACATGTCTTTATTAATATCCTTGATAATTTATTTAGTTGTCCGGGACTCACGTGAAGTCAGTCAGCGTTCAATTGGATCACGTGACGTAAACCGTCCAATGATATTTTGTGTATGGATTTTCGCAGTCTCCAAGGCATTTCTGCAATTTGTTTGGCTCTCTGATAAGTAGGTCACGAAGCAAAGGATCTGTGACGGAGAAGGCATCTATATTTATCAGTGGGTGATCGAGAAAAGAATAGGCCACTGATATTATGAGTGTAGATAAAAGAGAGGTAAGCCGCCTGTCTACTCTCGTATACTTAGACAAATGAACAAGAAAAAACCCCACGCATGTTAGTAAATTTCTGGTTTATTTTCACGTTGAATCTAGGCATCGAAACAGACATCGGTGAACATGTATACGTAGCAATTATCAATAGAAATGGAGATTCTATGCCAACAATCGTAAGATCAATCTCCGAAACAACATGCAAGATAAACCATCAAATGACTAACAAAGCATACTAAATTAACACGAAACTTCGTCGGATTCGTGTAAAAGAATCAGTCCAGAGTTCTCAATGATGACTTAATTTATTTGATTTCATTGGTGTTTTGCTCTAGAATATTTCACTTATACGCCCGAGGGATCAATGATGACTGATTGGTTCATTAGTATTGAACGCTGTGCTCACCACTTTTTGATCTTTATGGTGGCGGTTAAGTTTATGGATGGAGATGCTGGAGTGCCTTAAGTAAACCATTTACTATTTCGTTTAGCCAGTCGCCTATTTCCAGATGTCTGTAAAATCAGTCATACTCGCTGCCAAGATTGCCTTTCGTTAGTGAGACGTAACACCACAAGCTCAACACATTGATATGTTGTAGGTCAATATTATTGCAAGGAAAACGCTGTTAGAATGCTTTTTCTAATTCATAGTGTTCAACTCCGCGGATTTTAATGAAAGCTCTTTAAACGAATTAATCTGATGCAACATTTGCACTTGTTCAAATTTTTGAAAATTGCGCAAAAGTAAGTCCGTTTAATAACCGTAGTAAAATAACCAGAATAAAGCGTTGTCTGGTAAAGTTTGAAATCAGGATCACGAAGCTGCACTTAGTTTTTGGCCCTAACGTGTCGTGTTTATGCAAATAACAATAAAATATTTCAAAATCTACTTTATATGTGGGCTTCTTGTAAGACTTCATAAAACTATTTACAGCAGTTCGCCATGGATACGGGATCAACCTTTCAACAATACATTGTTTCTGTCTTCTGTATTTGGCTTTGAGCAGAGGATCAGTGACTTGTTATCTCTGTGATGGCCTTTGGTTGTAGACCCATTGTATATGACACGTGAAAATTTTGGGTGTCACAAATATATTCCTTTTCTTGTTTGCTGCGTTCTTTTCTTAGTTTCTTCGTATTTGTTATTACTATTACCAATGCAATTTATACAGGGCCTACAGAGCTGAATTGCTGGACCCCGAAATTTTGTTTTATTATAAATATGTGGAGGTTCAGATCCACTCGCCGTTAATTTTCACACCAGTAGTGAATACAAATATATAAGGGGCCATGTAATATAAGGCCAAAATTAGTAAAATACGCAAGCACAACTAAAACTATAACATACAAATTGTTTGTGAAGATCATGGGGGTGACAAATAAAAGTATTTAATCTATTGGACGGCTTGATTTGCATCGTAATTTTAATTGGATTGAAACTGCAGTGCAAATGTGCCCGGACGTGGCTCGTAAGGAATTTGAGTTTTAAATGAACAAAATCGAAGGGTATAGCAGTAGATAATTTCACAAAAATTTACACACGTTATGGATTATTAAATAATCGCATATAAACTCATCTGCCATTCTAACAAATCTGAACTTTTCATATCTCCGTTACAAATAATCTTGGAGACGTGTGAGAAACGTGTGTGGGAAATGTAATGTGTTATGAAACTCAATAATGACGTCATCGAAACCGAAGAAATGGTATACCCTTTATATATGACCCTAGAGCAAAAAAAGAGCAGCATTCATTATGCCAAGGCAAAGATGCATTATCTATTTTTGCCACCATATTGGCACAGATAAAAAGCGTTCAGAGCGCTTTTCCCCAGAACAGTTCAATTGAATGAGCTGATATTTAAATTGTCCGTTCTGTATCCGCACATTAACTTTGCTAAAACCACTGTTATATCTTGAAACATTTGGAAATGCAGTGGTCACCGATATTGTCACGTGGCCAAAAATGTTTTATTTTGAATATCATGCATATTCTACCTGACGGAGTTTGACATGCTGATCACAAATGGGGTTATATTTCTTTTCTGTGCTTTACGGCTTTGTTGTAAAGTGCGATCAAAAAATCAAATTTTCCCATATTTGTAGGTTACGTGACGACGAACTGTTTTAGTTGAAACTGGCTTCGTTGAAAAAACCATGTGTCTTTTGTGTGTGTCTAAAATCATTAAACTGTATCAATAAATACAGGACTTCAAAAATGTTTAACGACCAATTTACTCTGTTAGGCATATTTGCAAGTTCATATTGTGCAAAATATCTACATGTACATTGGTGGACAGGAAAAATGTATACTTTCTAATTAAGTTTCTCCCAGTGCATAAATACACTATTGAATTAACCGGAAGTGCAATTGCTTAGGATGGAAACACGAGA